>NC_087190.1:2412500-2417500 GCF_035594125.1 Scylla paramamosain | reverse complement strand
TTTCTGCTTCGTGTCTTCTTTCTCCTTTCTTTTTTTTCCTTCTTATTCTTTTTCTTGTTCTAATCCTCCTTCTCCTCTTATTTCCTCCTTTTTTGCTTTCTCTTCTTCTTTTTCTTAGTCTTCTTTTTTCGTTTTTCTTCTTTTTCTTGTTGTTGTTGTTGTTGTTGTTGTTGTTGTTGTTGTTGTTGTTGTTGTCCTCCTCTTCTTATTTTCTTGTTTTTTGCTTTCTCTTCCTCCTCCTATTCCTCTTTCTTTTCTGTTTTGTGTCTTTTATTCTTTTCTTCTCTTTCTTGTTGTTTTCATGTTGTTGTTGTTGTTGTTGTTGTTGTTGTTGTTGTTGTTGTTGTTCTCTTCCCCTCTCACTTCCTTCTTTTCCATTTGTTTTTGTTAGTGTTTCGTTGTCGCTTTACTTCTCCATCTCTTCTTCTTTTCTTCTTCTTCTTCTTCTTCTTCTTCTTCTTCTTCTTCTTCTTCTTCTTCTTCTTCTTCTTCTTCCTCTTCCTCTTCCTCCTCCTCCTCGTTTTTTTTTCCTTCTTTCTTTTTCGTTTCTTGTTAAGTGTATTATTTTACTCCTCCTCCTCCTCCTCCTCCTCCTCCTCCTCCTCCTCTTCTTCTTCTTCTTCCTCCTCCTCCTCTTCCTCTTTAACTGTCTCGTAAAGGCCAATAAACACTTTGTTCTTCGTCTCTTTTATAGCTCCTCCTCCTTCTCCTCCTCCTCCTCCTTTTCCTCTTCCTCTTCCTCTTCTTCTTCTTCTTCCTGCCACTACTACCACATAAAACAGAAGATTACAAAACAAACTTCATGAAAAAACACTAAATTATTTCTACCTCACCACACGAGAGAGAGAGAGAGAGAGAGAGAGAGAGAGAGAGAGAGAGAGAGAGAGAGAGAGAGAGAGAGAGAGAGAGAGAGAGAGAGAGAGAGAGAGAGAGAGAGAGTACAAACTTTACAGAAGGAATCTTAATATTTTCTTTCACCATTACAACGTACGTGTGTGTGTGTGTGTGTGTGTGTGTGTGTGTGTGTGTGTGTGTGTGTGTGTGTGTGTGTGTGTGTGTGTGTGTGTGCTCTCCCCGTCAATCACTGTACACTCTCACGTCAACCCAATTAATTCTCCCTCTTCCCCCCCTCTCTCTCTCTCTCTCTCTCTCTCTCTCTCTCTCTCTCTCTCTCTCTCTCTCTCTCTCTCTCTCTCTCTCTCTTCCTAGGATTTTCCTTAATGAAAGTTAATATCCAGAGAGAGAGAGAGAGAGAGAGAGAGAGAGAGAGAGAGAGAGAGAGAGAGAGAGAGAGAGAGAGAGAGAGAGAGAGAGAGAGAGAGAGAGAGAGAGAGAGAGAGAGAGAGAATCCAGATGGACTTACAAGAAATAAAGACAAAGAAGAGAAAGAACGAGACAGTTAAAGAAAGAAAAGAAAGAAAAAGAAAGAAAGAAATAAAAAGAAATTGAGATAATCTACTTCCCCCAAGCAAGTAATTTAATGCATGCGTACACACACACACACACACACACACACACACACACACACACACACACCATCTATCTATACAAAAACTTTTCTTCCTCTCTTTTTTCTTTCGTCCTTTCTCTCTCTCTCTCTCTCTCTCTCTCTCTCTCTCTCTCTCTCTCTCTCTCTCTCTCTCTCTCTCTCTCTCTCTCTCCAAACACAAGAGAGAGGGAGGGGAAGAGAGAAATGAGGGGAGAAAAAGGGAAAAGAGAGAAATAACGAGAGAGAGAGAGAGAGAGAGAGAGAGAGAGAGAGAGAGAGAGAGAGAGAGAGAGAGAGAGAGAGAGAGATACACCATCTGTAAACACCAACTTATTTCTTCCGCCACTAAAATATTCACCAGCATTCATTCAAAGCGACTCATCCATCTCACTTTCCTCCACTCACCTCCTTACTCACCCCCCCCCCCGGCGCACCCCACTCTTCCCCCCGCCCCCCTCAACGTCCAATAAATATTCTTCTAGTGGGGCTGAAGGTAGCATCATTTCTGTTGTCCTTCTTTTGTTTCTGTGAGTGAGTGAGTGAGTGAGTGAGTGAGTGAGTGAGTGAGTGAGTGAGAGGGACTGTGAGATAGAAGGAGGGAAGTAGCGAGGGAAGGAGAGAAGATGGGGAGGAAAGAGAGGGAAAGAGTGAGTAAGTGAAGGAAGGAAGGAAGGAAGGAAGGAAGGAAGGGAGGAAGGAAGGAAAGGAGGAAGGAAGGACTGAATAGGGAAAGGAAGGAAGGGAATAGGAGAATGAATGAAAGAGAGAAGAGAGGAAGGAGAGAAGGAATAAACGAGAGAAAAAGAAATACCAAGAAGAAAACGAGAGAAGAAACACGACAAATAAAGAGAAAATAGAGACATCAAGAGAGAGAGAGAGAGAGAGAGAGAGAGAGAGAGAGAGAGAGAGAGAGAGAGAGAGAGAGAGAGAGAGAGAGAGAGAGAGAGAGAGAGAGAGAGCCATTCATAACTTTAATTACCTCCAATCCTTATTAACCAAATCAGGCAAAAGGGAGAAAGGAACGAAAGGAGGAAGAGAAAGAGAAGGAGAACAACAAGACAATGAAGAATAATTGAAGTGAGATCAAAGGATGCGATTAGATGGAAGAGGGAGAGGAGGAGGAGGAGGAGGAGGAGGAGGAGGAAGAGGTGGAGGAGGAGGAGGAGGAGGAGGAGGAGGAGGAGGAGGAAAGGGGAGAGAAAGGAGGAGGGATTAACTGGGAATGAGAAAAGGGGGAAGATAATTGAAAGCTAATTGCCTTGTTGTTCCCGAGGAGGAGGAGGAGGAGGAGGAGGAGGAGGAGGAGGAGGAGGAGGAGGAGGAGGGAGATAGACGAAAGGGAAAGGACTAAAACCTGGATAAAGAGAGGAAGTAACGAAGTAAAGAAGAGAGGGGGAAATGAAAGAAGCGAAGGAAAAAAATACGAGGGAGAGGAAATGGAGAAACACAAAGGAATACAAAGGAAGACCAAACAGCAACAGATCCCCCGGAGGACCTTACTGGGCTGTTTGGGTAACTATTCTACTCTTAACCCTATTAGTGGGAGAGACAGGAGAGCACAGAAGGAGGCTCCCCCCACCCCCCTCCATCCCTCCAACTGAAGCTGTGCGGAAAAAGAAAACGGTACAATGTTGTATAGAAATAAACAAAAAAGAAAACGAGGAATTTGAGAGGAGGGAAAGAAAGAAAGAAAGAAAGATATTTACTTCTACTACATATAAGTAAAGACAGAACTGAATGATGAATGCAGGAAGAGGAGGAGGAGGAGAAGGATGAGGAGGAGGAGGAAGAAGAGGAGGAGATGAAGACAGGTGCAAGAGAAATACCTGTGAAGTTAACCTCAGTCGAGAGTTGAATACAATTAATAATTCAAATTTGCTCTTGTTCCTTACCTTCTCCTCCTCCTCCTCCTCCTCCTCCTCCTCCTCCTCCTCCTCCTCCTCCTCTTCTTCCTCCTCTTTCTCCTGCTTTCATCACTCAGTTCTCTAATTCTGTTCTGTCATTAATTTATTTCCTCCTCCTTCTCTTCCTTATCCTTTCTTATTTTCTTCTTTTTCTTCTTTTCTTTTATTTCTTCTTCTTTCTCTTTCTTCTTCTATTTTTTCTTCTACTTCTATTTCGTCTCCTTCTTCTTCTTCTTCTTCTTCTTCTTCTTCTTCCTTTATCTACTTTCTATTTCAGTTTGCTTATTTAGATTTATTGTTATCTATTTTCATTTCATTCTCCTTCTCCTCTTCCTCCTCCTCCTCCTCCTCCTTCCTTTTCTTCTTCATCTTCTTCTTCTCCTCCTCTTCCTCCTTCATTTCCTATTCCTCTCACTTTTCTCTCTCTCTCTCTCTCTCTCTCTCTCTCTCTCTCTCTCTCTCTCTCTCTCTCTCTCTCTCTCTCTCTCTCTCTCTCTCTCTCTCTCTCTCTTCGTTTCTCCCTCGCTTCCTATCTCCCTATTTCTTCTCTTCCTCTTCATCCTGGCTTTAATTTCTTTTTCTTTCTTTTATCTTCATATTCTATTTCCTCCTCCTCCTCCTTTTTTTCCCCCGTCTCCTCTGGTTCTTCTTCTTCCTCCTCCTCTTCTACCTCTTCGTTCATTATTTATTGTATTTTTTGTTTATTCTTCGTTTAATCTATCGTTTATTGTACTTCTCTTCTTCTTCTTCCTACTCCTCCTCCTCTTCTTCCTCCTTCTCCTCTTCCTTCTTTTCTGTTTCCACAAACGTAAATAACAAGAAAAAAGGAAGAGAAAAGTAAGAAACAAAATATATAGCCACAAAATGAGAGAGAGAGAGAGAGAGAGAGAGAGAGAGAGAGAGAGAGAGAGAGAGAGAGAGAGAGAGAGAGAGAGAGAGATATAAAATGTTGAATAATTTTTTTCATTGCATAAATTTAAATTGAAAAAAAAGGACAAAGGTTGAATTTAATGCAGAAAAAATGAATAAATAGATAAATAGAGACATAGAGAATAAATAAAACGTGATAAAGGAAAGAAAAAAAGAGAAATAAAAGAATAATTTGACCTTCACCATTTCTGTATCAAAATTAAAGGAAAAAGGAAGAAAATAAAAAAAACAATAATAAGAAGAAAAGAGAAAACACGATAAAAGTAAAAAAAAAGGAAAAGAAAAAGAAAAAAGAAGGAAAAGAACAAAATACACATACATCTAAATACATATATATTTTTTTCTAAATATCAGGCAAATATTTTTTACAACTTGTTGGCGTGTGGAGGAGGAGGAGGAGGAGAAGTGGGGGGAGGAGGAGGAGGAGGAGGAGGAGGAGGAGGAGGAGGAGGAGGAGGAGGAGGAGGAGAAAAAGGAAAAAAAATGACAGGTTGAGAGAGGTCGGGAGGCAAAACTCGATAGTGACAAGAGAGGAGGAGGAGGAGGAGGAGGAGGAGGAGGAGGAGGAGGTGGAGGAGGAGGAAGCAAGAAGAGGAAGTAGGAGGGAAATGACCAGTGGAGGCATGGAGGAGGAGGAGGAGGAGGAGGAGGAGGAGGAGGAGGAGGAGGAAGGTAAA
>NC_087190.1:2397500-2405000 GCF_035594125.1 Scylla paramamosain | reverse complement strand
TTCCTCCCGGGACACTCTGTATATTTAATCTCAGTAAGGTATCGATCCTGTATTTCTGAATGTTAAGACGGAACTAAAGAAAAACGGACGAAAAAAAAAAAAAAAAAAAGAGGCTTCGTATTTGTAACTCGTAAATACATCCATCATATTATTAAGTTGTAAGTAAAGTTCAAGTTAACGCCTGAAACTTGACGGAAGGAACTGCTAAACCTGGTGATTAAGAGCTTGGCCTGATGGAAACACAGCAACGCCTACCGCCAGGTGTTCCTGTATCCACCCACTCACCCACTCACTCACTCCTTCGTTACTTCATTTACTCGTTCAAACACACACACACACAAACACACACACACACACCCAGCCTGGTCATCGAACCTCAACGCAACGCAGAGGGAGAAGCTGAAGAGAGAGCAGAACCGCGTAGCCAGGATCATGCTTGGCTCTTCAATATGCCAGCTACAGGGACGCCCTCACCCCCTCCCCCCATGGCAGCTGTCTACAAACAAGCACTCCTGCTGTCTGGCAAACGAGGGCTAAACAACCACCACCACCACCACCACTTCTTCAGTAGCCCCTCCCCGCTGCGCCGCTCGTCACCACCACCACCACCATCACCACCACTGCCACCCACTCACGCACAGACAGGCACAAGAACACTCCCCTCCCTACCATTGTCTACCTGATTAATAAAACAAACATGTCATACAAATGTGAAGGGAAGAAACAAACTCCATCCAGCTTCACTGCCTGTCATGATGCGTTCAGTTACGTAAGACTGCAATTTTTATTCATTTCACTCTATTAAGCTGACCTCTTGTTTTGTTTTATTTTACTTCATTTTACTTTGTTGTTTTTATTTTTGTTGCTCTTATGTTCTTTTAATTAACGGCTAATTTAAACCAAACAGCGGAAAGAATGCTTGGCTTTAGTGAACTGTTAATTATTATTGTTATTATCATTATTATTATTATTATTATTATCATTATTATTATTATTATTATCATTATTATTATTATTACACACACACACGCACACACACACACACACACACACACAGTAGTAGTAATAGTAATAGTAGTATTTAACTCTATACCAGACAGGTAATCCCACACGGGGCGGCCCAAACACGGCACCACACACACACACACACACACACACACACAGTAGTAGTAGTAGTAGTAGTAGTAGTAGTAGTAGTAGTATCTATCTCTATACCAGGCCGGCAATCCCACACGGCACCACACACACACACACACACATCCCAGAGACACACACATCCTTCACACTCTTAACAATAATAATCATAATGCCACTACAACAACAACAACAACAACAACAACAACAACAATAACAACTACTACTACTACTACTACTACACTCCCTCGCACACTTCTGTTCCTCATTTCTTCCTCCTACTACTACAATCTACGCCTTCCAATCAGGGAAATACCTGGAAATGTCCGGAAAACCCTGGAAATTGACGGAAATATTAACGAGGAGACGCGGGGAGAGAGCGGGAAGGTCTTGGTCTCGGTCTGGGTCCTGCTGGTGGGCGCTCAGAACGGGGTTGTAAATTTAAACTTCCTTCTGCCTTATTTCAAGCATTTTGGGGGTTATTTATCTATTTTTGTGGGTAATTCTGGTTTTCCTTCACGTATGAGTCTGAAAACACCAGAAAGTTTGGCTAAATATTGACGTACAGACAGGCAGGGAGGCAGGGAAAATGTTCGTCTCGGCGCTTTTATTTACGTAATTTATTTGATTTTGAAAATGACGGAAAGAAAGAAGACGCCCAGACTGGAATGCACTACATATTCTGACTCGCCATATACTTTAACTAACACCATAAATATCAAAACATTCCAAGCCTAGATAATAACAAAGAAAAATCCAAAAAACAACCTGTAATTTTTACCAACGGCGCCACAAAAACATCTTAATACCGAGAAAGAAAACACAGCCACACAAGATTCTATTGCATTTTCTGAATACAAAAAAAAAATTACTTTCCATATAAATAAAGAAAACACAAATTCCTCGTCGTATAAGGAAACTAATTTTTCAAGTTCACCAACGGAATCACTTTAAATTCAAAAATACGAATCGCTACACTAGACTTTATTGAATATCATTACTTGGCACAAGTTTCTTATATTTTTTAAGTCTTAGATTAAATACCAAAACATTCCTAGGCGAGCTATTAAGAAAAAGTCAAAATAAATAAAATGACGAATTTGTTATTTGTCCGAGAAACAAAAACACAGCTAGACTTCATTTTATTATGGATTATAACTTGCTATGCTTTTCTAATAACAAATCAAATATCAAAACAATGACACCTCCATCAATAAAAGACATAAAATAATGACATGGCGCAGAAACTGTTTTTTTCCTCCTCTCCTCCGCACCTCGTCCTCCTCTCCCCTCCACCTCACACTCCTCCTCTCCCCTCCACCTCCTCCTCCTGCACACCCGAGCTTAGAATACACCTTGTAACACCTAGAAAACCCTAGAAATTACGCTAAATATTGACGGGGAGAGACGGGAAATTGTTACCTTAGCAGCGGCGAGCCGGGGCAGGGCCTGGCGGGGGTCAGCGCGGCAGGGCGGGACGAGAGGATGCCGTGGTGCGTGGTGGTGTGGTGTGGTGTGGTGGTGATAACAATGCACTTCCATCCGCTTCACTGCCCCGTGTGTGTGTGTGTGTGTGTGTGTGGCGCCGATCAGAGACGAGTCACAAAGCTGTATAATTGGTGTTTAACTCTTTGACAGCCACTTGGTACACCTTTCCCTAATCACCAATCACTCTGAGACGCCTTTACTTGTTCTGCAGCCACATCCAACCTTTGAACTGGGTAGAAATCACAAAATCTATTCTTTCTCATCTAAAACTTTCTCACAGATGCTTATAAAGATTTCATACACTGCATATGGTGGTGATAACTGTCTCGTATCAAAGTGAAAGGGTTAAAGTAGTAGTTATATTGGTAAAGAGAACTACATGCCGTGTGTGTGTGTGTGTGTGTGTGTGTGTGTGTGTGTTAGGATGGATGGATGTGGTGGATGGGTGATGTGGTTGAGTGGGTGGCTGGGTGGATGCTAATGGAGGTGTGTGGGTGGGTTACTGTGAGTAGGTGGATTGATGGATGTTCCTCGGAGTTTGAGAGAGAGAGAGAGAGAGAGAGAGAGAGAGAGAGAGAGAGAGAGAGAGAGAGAGAGAGAGAGAGAGAGAGAGAGAGAGAGAGAGAGAGAGAGAGCCATCGATATGTCCTCAGAGCAGATGGAAAGATGAAGTTATCTGGCTGAAAAAGGCATTGAGAGAGAGAGAGAGAGAGAGAGAGAGAGAGAGAGAGAGAGAGAGAGAGAGAGAGAGAGAGAGAGAGAGAGAGAGAGAGAGAGAGAGAGAGAGAGTACCATTGATCCTTCCAGTGCAATATTGGCTCTGGAAAATCCTGGAACTTTGGTCACGTGATAAGAATGACCACCTGGATCCTCTCTCTCTCTCTCTCTCTCTCTCTCTCTCTCTCTCTCTCTCTCTCTCTCTCTCTCTCTCTCTCTCTCTATCCGTCTCTGTTTTTCGTACCGTTCTTCTTCCTCTCGACAAACTTAATCTCCTCCTCCTCCTCCTCTTCCTCCTCTTCCTCCTCTTCCTTCATTCTTCATTCCTTTATCATCCTTTGCCTCTCACCTCTTCCCTTTGTCAGTTTGTTATTATTTTTCTCTCTCTCTGTCTCTTTCTTCTCCACCTCGCATCTATATCCTCTTGTCCTTCCCATTTTTTTCTTTATTTTCTTATTTTCCTCGTTTTTCCTCAATTCGAGTGTATACGTATTTTTCTGCCTGTTGTTTTGTGTGTCTGTCCGTGTGTCTGTTTGTCTCTTCGTTTAACTGTCTGTTCGTTTATTTGTTTGTTTGTATGTCTGTTTGTGTGTGTTTCTGTTTGTTTGTCTATCTGTCCGTCTGCCAAGTTCTCTCTCTCTCTCTCTCTCTCTCTCTCTCTCTCTCTCTCTCTCTCTCTCTCTCTCTCTAAACATGACGAACAGGAGAGGTTAAGGAGGAGGAAGAAATGAAACAGGACTAGTTGTTTATCTTCCTCTTACCCCTCCTCCTCCTCCTCCTCCTCCTCCTCCTCCTCCTCCTCCTCTTGCAAATTTATTCTTATCTTCCTTGTATTATTTTCAACAGTTATTTAAGTAATGTTGTCTTTTAGCTAACCTTTTACTTTCCTTTCTTCATTTATTCCTCCTTTCTTTCTTTAACTCTCTCTCTCTCTCTCTCTCTCTCTCTCTCTCTCTCTCTCTCTCTCTCTCTCTCTCTCTCTCTCTCTCTCTCTAACTTAAGAGGGTAAGTGTTCAATTTCTTTTGTATATAATTACTTGAGGTTTCAAAGTGTTTCGTATAAAGTGTTAAGTAAATGTAATCAATTATATGTAATTCTTAGTGAAATTTTGACTGAAGAATGTTAGAACGTTGACAATTAAATATATACAAGCTTGCTGTAAAGGGGAGCAGGAGGAGGAGGAGGAGGAGGAGGAGGAGGAGGAGGAGGAGGAGAGAGCAAGAAGAGGAATACTACTACTACTACTACTACTATTACTATTACTACTACTACAACAACTATTACTACTACTACTACTACTACTACTACTACTACTACTACTACTGCTACTACTACTACTACTATTATTACTAATGATGATGATGATGATAATAATAATAATAATAATAATAATAATAATAATAATAATAATAATAATAATAATAATAATAATAATAACAGAAAGAACAAAAAGAACAAGAAGTACAAAAAGAAGAACAAGAAGAACAAGAAGAAAAACAACAACAAGAACAAGAAAAGGATTAAGAAGAGGAAGAGGAGGAGGATGAAGAGAAGGAGGAGGAGAAGGAGGAGGAGGAGGAGGAGGAGGAGGAGGAGGAGGAGGAGCAGTAATATAAGACGAGGAAGAAAAAGACGATGAAGAAGAAGAAGAGGAGGAGGAAGAAGGATTACAACGAAGAAGGATTAGGAAGAGGAAGTAAAAGAGGAAGAGGAGTAGGAAGAGGAGGAGGAGGAGGAGGAGGAGGAGGAGGAGGAGGAGGAGGAGGAGGAGGAGGAGGAGGAGGAGGAGGAGAATAAATAGCCACTGCCGTTTAATCTCTAAAGTATCACAAAGATTCACAATGTTTCGCTCTTTTCCACTTCATTACAATACAGGAAGACGAAACATTATGAAACGTTGTGACCCTCTGCTGGCCTGGCTGTGATTCATTCAAGTTGGTATTTGCTGGAAAAAGATTTAAAATGTTGAAAACCTGTGATACTTCTGACACATTTTCACATTAATTAACATTCTTTATAGTTTATCTTCCTTACTCATTAATTATTTTTTCCGCATGTGTCCAGGTTATCACAAAATTATTCGTTTTTTTATTTCTGTTTTCTGTTTTCTGTTTTCTGTTTTTTTTTTTATGTATTTAGGTTATTACACAATTACGTTTTTTTTTTTGGGGTCAGTTATTCTTTCACAAGTTTAGGTTAGCATCTAATATAATTTTTTTTTACTCTTATTTTCTTATCTATTCAAGTTATCACAAAATAATGTTCTTTTCTTTTTTTAGTTACTTATTCTTCATTACATTTCCAAAGATTTTTCACATAATTTTTGTTTATTTTTTTATTTCACAACATTATTATTCACTATCCCTATTCCCTAAACTAAACCACTATTCTATTCCCTAAATTACTATTTCATAACAATATCATTATTAACTAACTAAACTAGTTAATCTATCTTAACCTAACCTAACTTAACAGTATTATTATCAAATTAACTAATCTAACCTAACCTAACCCAACCTAACCTAATAACCTAACCTAACCTAACCTAACCTAACCTAACGTAACCTAACCCAACCTAACCTAACCTAACGTAACCTAACCTAACCTAACCTAACCTAACCTAATCTAACCTAACGTAACCTAACCCAACCTAACCTAACCTAACCTAACCTAACCTAACCTAACCTAACGTAACCTAACCCAACCTAACCTAACCTAACGTAACCTAACCTAACTTTACCTAACCTAACCTAACCCAACCTAACTTAACCTAACGTAACCTAACTTAACCTAACCTAACATTAATCCTAAGAGTTTAAAAATAAGATTACACAAATTAATAGACGGGGATGACAGGTGGAAACAGGCAAGCATGTTTTATATAGGAACTGCCACGTGTAGGCCTGATGACTTCTAGCAGCTTCCTTTATTTTCTTACACTGTTATATAATGGTTTATTTGATCTTAGGTATTCCAAACGTTTTCAGTGTCGCTCAAACTACGTCAGAGAATTCCAACTACAAAGACAAGGTTGGAAATTACCTGAGAGAAAAATGAATTTGCCTGAGTCTACCTGCCAATTAAGAAACAAGGTCCATTTTCTCCATAACCCAGGTAGGAAAGGGATAGGAAGGTAGATAGGTAGGTGGGTCTCTCTCTCTCTCTCTCTCTCTCTCTCTCTCTCTCTCTCTCTCTCTCTCTCTCTCTCTCTCTCTCTCTCTTCCCGTATCTTTTTATTTTCATCGTTTCTTATCTCTCTCTCTCTCTCTCTCTCTCTCTCTCTCTCTCTGCGTCGTTGCTGGAGGGAAAAAAATATGAAACCTTAGATACTTCGCTTAAGGCAGAGAGAGAGAGAGAGAGAGAGAGAGAGAGAGAGAGAGAGAGAGAGAGAGAGAGAGAGAGAGAGAGAGAGAGATACATACACTGAGAGACTGACAAACACACACACACACACACACACACACACACACACACACACACACACACACACACGCAGCAGGTGGAGGCGCAGACACTCGTTGGCCACATTCCTGAAGGCAGTTACCACGTCCCTGCCTCCCATGCCGCCCAATCTGACAGACTACACAGCGGGGCTCGAACTGGGAATCACCGCCTGCTGCTGGCAAGTCACGAACCAGCGAGCCAAGCGAAGCGACCAAGGGAATGATGCACAGACAATGACAGACGTAGAGAGATGCAGAGGGGCATAGAGAGATACAGGAAGGTATTCAGAGACAGAGAGAGAGATGGAGAAGCATGGGATCTGGACACTGTAACCTAGAAATGTGTTATGTCGGGCTGTAATATAACCTTACCTAACCTTACCTAACCTAACCTAACCTAACCTAACCTAACCTAACCTTACCTAACCTTACCAAACCTAACCTAACCTAACCTTACCTAACCTAACCTAACCTAACCTAACCTTACCAAACCTAACCTAACCTAACCTAACCTAACCTTACCAAACCTAACCTAACCTAACCTAACCTAACCTTACCAAACCTAACCTAACCTAACCTTACCTAACCTAACCTAACCTAACCTTACCTAACCTTACCTAACCTAACCTTACCTAACCTAACCTAACCTTACCTAACCTAACCTAACCTTACCTTACCTAACCTTACCTTACCTAACCTTACCTAACCTAACCTTAC
>NC_087190.1:2385000-2392500 GCF_035594125.1 Scylla paramamosain | reverse complement strand
TTAAGCTCTGACTACACCTGCCGCTCACACACACACACACACACACACACACACACACACACACACACACACACACACA
This sequence comes from Scylla paramamosain, assembly GCF_035594125.1. Classification (NCBI taxonomy): domain Eukaryota; kingdom Metazoa; phylum Arthropoda; class Malacostraca; order Decapoda; family Portunidae; genus Scylla; species Scylla paramamosain. The sequence goes on along the minus strand of NC_087190.1, from coordinate 2,392,421 downwards.
CACACACACACACACACGCACTGGACAACGGAGACACAGGAAGACAGACAGACACAGACTGACTGACATACACACACACACACATACGTATATTTTATTTTCTTCTTTCATTTCTCTTCCTCTTCCTTTTCTTTTCTTTATTTCCTGTCTCTTCTTCTTTCTCCTCCTCTTCCTTTTCTTTTCCTTTTTTTCTTACTCTTTCTCGTTCTTCTCATCTTTTTTTTCCTTTCGCTTCTTTATTTTCACTTATCTTCTCCTCTTCCTCCTTTTCTTTTCCTTCTTTCCTTTCTCTTTCTCTTCCTTTTTATTTTCCTTATTTTCCTTCTTTTCTTACTCTTCCTCGTCCTTCTTCCCCTTATTTTCCTTTTATTTTCATTTTTTCCCTTTCTTTTCCTCGTCCTTCTCCTCCTCTTCCTTTTCCTTTTCCTCCTTTTCTTTCTTTTTCCTGTTCTTCTCCGACATTTTCTCTTCTTTTCCTTCCTTACTTTCTCTTTCTCATCCTTCTCCTCTTCCTTTTTTCATTTCTTTCTTTTCTTTTCCTTCCTCGTCCTTCTCTTTTTTCTTATCTTTTCCTTCTGTCTTTGCTCTTCCTCGTCCTTTTCTTCCTTTTCATTTTCTCTTCCTTCTTTCCTTTATTTTCCTTGTCCTTCTCTTCCTCTTCCTTTATTTTTCCTTCTTTCATTCTTCTTTTTTCTAGTCTGTTCGCGCACACACACACACACACACACACACACACACACACACACACACACACACACACACACACACACACACACACACACACACACACACACACACACACACACACACACCTTGAGGCTTATTGGCTTTATGTATGTATGTGTGTGTGTGTGTGTGTGTGTGTGTGTGTGTGTGTGTGTGTGTGTGTGTGTGTGTGTGTGTGTGTGTGTGTGTGTGTGTGTTAATTTCCTAGTTACAATATGCACACTGCTATTACCACCACCACCACCACCACCACCACCACCACTACTACTACTACTACTACTACTACTACTACCACTACTACTACTCTACTTATCAAAAATGGCAACACTCAATTTCTCGTGGGAGGAAGGAGAGGGTACTATTGCATGTTTAACGAGGAGGAGGAGGAGGAGGAGGAGGAGGAGGAGGAGGAGGAGGAGGAGGAGGAGGAGGAGGAGGAGGAGGAGGAAGTTAAAGATGATGAAAAAAGGAGAACGAATAGAAGCAGGCAACAATAAAGTGAAAATGAAAGGAAATAGAGAGAAGAAGAAGAAGAAGAAGAAGAAGAAGAAGAAGAAGAAGAAGAAGAAGAAGAAGAAGAAGAAGAAGAAGAAGAAGAAGAAGAAGAAGAAGAAGAAGAAGAAGAAGAAGAAAGAAGAAGAAGAAGAAGAAGAAGAAGAAGAAGAGAGAAGAAGAAGAAGAAGAAGAAGAAGAAGAAGAAGAAGAAGAAGAAGAAGAAGAAGAAGAAGAAGAAGAAGAAGAAGAAGAAGAAGAAGAAGAGAAGAAGAAGAAGAAGAAGAAGAAGAAGAAGAAGAAGAAGAAGAAGAAGAGAAGAAGAAGAAGAAGAGAAGAAGAAGAAGAAGAAGAAGAAGAAGAAGAAGGAAGAAGAAGAAGAAGAAGAAGAAGAAGAAGAAGAAGAAGAAGATTATGATGATAATGATGAAAACAAAAAATAAGAAAAATAAGAATATGAACAACAACAACAACAACAACAACAACAACAACAACAATAACAACAACAACAACATGACAAAAAAAGAAATGACAAAACGAAAAAAGTTAAAATAAATAAAAGAAATAAGGAGACAAAAAACAAAAAAAGAGAGGAATGAAGAAGAGAGGAAAAAAAAAGACGAAACGAAAATAATAACAGAGATAGATAACAATGTAGAGAGAGAGAGAGAGAGAGAGGAGAGAGAGAGAGAGAGAGAGAGAGCAGAGAGAGAGAGAGAGAGAGAGAGAGAGAGAGAGAGAAAGGAAAAACTGAGGGACCATTTAAACAAGGCTTGAAATCACTCCTCTTCTTCTTCCCCTTCCTCTTCCTCCTCCTCCTCCTCCTCCCTCCTCCTCCTCCATGAATAACAATCGGGTTTCAGGTGTGGCAGGTGACTCAGTTCCCTCAGGTAAAGTACAGGCGATTGTTCTGCCCTGCCATTAAAACTTTACAGGTGTTTCTAGATTTCTAACCCTTTCTCTCCCCTCTCTCTCTCTCTCTCTCTCTCTCTCTCTCTCTCTCTCTCTCTCTCTCTCTCTCTTACTGTTTCCTTTTGTTTATTTTTCTTGGTTCTTTTTCTGTTTCATGATTTTGTTTTCCTTTCTTTTCCTTCTTTCTTTTTTTCTTTTCTTCTCTTCCTTCCTCACCTTCCTTCTTACTTTCTCTTTTTTTCCTTTTTTTCTTTTTCTTCTTCCTCGATCTTCTTCTCTTTTTCCTTTCTTTCTTTCTTTCATTCATTTTCTTCTTTCTCAGTCTGTTTCTCTTTTTCCTCTTTTTCTTATTTCCTTCGTTTTCCTCGTCCTTCTACTTTTCTCTCATTATCAAGAATTTTTCCTTTTATTTTCCTTCTTTCCTTCCTTCCTTTTCCTCGTTCTCTTGTTCTTGTCTATCTATTCCCCCCAAAAAATTCTCCTTTTTTTCTTTTATTCCTTTTATGTCTTCTTTTATATTTCCCTTCTCTTCTTATTTCCTTTCTCTTCCTCTTTCTCCTCTTACTCTTCGCAATATATTTAGCTTTTCTCGATTTTTTTTTTATTTTTCCTTCCTCTCCCTCTTCTTCTTCTTCTTCTTCCTCCTCCTATTGCACTTTCATTTATTCCATTTTTATTCATGCTTTCATTTACTTATCATCTTTCTCTTCTCTTACTCCTGTTTCTCTTCTTTCCACTTTTCCTTCTCTTTCTTCTTCACTCCCTCTCCTCCTTTTCCACTTTCCTGTAAGTATTTTTTCTTTTATTTTCATTACTTTTCCTCCTCTTTCTTTTCCTCATTCTCCTTCTCTTCCTCTTCCTTCCTTTCCTTCTTCCATCATCACTATTTTCTTTCCTTCTTGGTTCGTGGTCTTCCTCCCTCTCTCTCTCTCTCTCTCTCTCTCTCTCTCTCTCTTCTCTCTCTCTCTCTCTCTCTCTCTCTCTCTCTCTCCCTCTCCTCCCCAAGAGAGAGGTTCATAAATACCTAAATGAATCATAAGGGTGAGGAAGCCTTTCTCTCTCTCTCTCTCTCTCTCTCTCTCTCTCTCTCTCTCTCTCTCTCTCTCTCTCTCTCTCTCTCTCTCTCTCTCAATTTGCTTCTTTGTTCTCTACGCTAATTTTTTTCCTCTTCTCTATTACCTATTTTTTCATTTGCTCCTCCTCCTCCTCCTTTTTTCATCCTTCCCTTCCTCTTCTTCCTCCTCCTTCATCTAGCACATCTTCTTTCTCTTCTTCTTCTTCTTCTTCTTCTTCTACCTCTTCTCTTTTCTGTATGTCTTCTCCATTCTCCTCTATATCTTCCCGTTTCTTCCTATTTCTTCCCGTTTTCTATCTCTATTCCCGCCTCCTTGTCCGTTTTCTGTTTCTCCCTGCCTCTATGTCCGTTTTCCTTCACTTCCTCCTGGCGCTCGTTTTCTATGTCTATACTACGCTATTAATGGCTGGGCACTCAATAACCCCATCTAGCGGACACTCCCTAACACAGAGGAATAGGGAGGGAAGATTACATTAGTCTCCCTTCCTCTCCCTCCCCCCCCTCTCTCTCTCTCTCTCTGGTGTGTGTGTGTGTGTGTATTTCTTCCCCCGCTTTTAACTAAATAACTGACTAGCAACCTTACGAACTAACAGGTTAACAAACAAATTAGCAGACCACCTTACTAACTAACTGACTAACTATCCAATTAAACACCCAAGCACTCATGCACAGTAACAATGGCTGCAAAATAACCCTACGTGCACTACAAACTACTACTACTACTACTACGACTACTACTATCACCACCATCACCACTACTACTACTACTACCACTACTACTACTACTACATATACGTATATTCGTTCGTGGAGAGAGAGAGAGAGAGAGAGAGAGAGAGAGAGAGAGAGAGAGAGAGAGAGAGAGAGAGAGAGAGAGAGAGAGAGAGAGAGAGAGAGGAACGAAGAGTAACAATAATTTTACCTCTAGCTTAAGTCTGTACCAGAAAGTGGAGAGCACATCATACATCGAGGAGAAAGTGACGTACGCTGATCTCTCTCTCTCTCTCTCTCTCTCTCTCTCTCTCTCTCTCTCTCCGGTTTCCTGGGGGACAAATTCCTCTTATTCAAATGCACTTTTTTTTTTTTTTTTTCCTTATTCTGAGGCAACATCGTGAAATATTACGGATATAACTTAGATGTAGTACTGGTGGTGGTGGTGGTGGTGGTGGTGGTGTTGGTGGTGGTGGTGGTGGTGGTGGTGGTAGGAGGAGGAGGAGGAGGAGGAGGGCTGATTCTTTTATTATTATTATTATTATTATTATTATTATTATTATTATTATCATCTATAGTAGTAGTAGTAGTAGTAGTAGTAGCTAGTAGTCAGTAGTAGTTAACAGACAACACCTAGATTTAGAGGGCAAACACCGCACCAACACCACCATAATCTGAAACCCACGCAACACACTGAGAGCAACAAAGACGAAAGAGAAACACAAGGGACAACAAAAGCACTGCGTAGTAACACCAACACACAACACCCAGGCAGCGTAGAGTACTTACAACACCAGCAACACCCAGCACACACACAACACCAAGCACATCCAGCACAACAGTAACACGCAACACAACACCAAGCACATCTAAACCACGACTGACACGACGGAAAACAACCGCTAATATTCACAACACAACCACTGAAACACAACACAAGCAACACTAAAAATAAACAGACAGTGAAAAATGAAAAAAGAAAAAAAAAAACTTACTTGAAATCTCCTTGAGCTGGGATGGTTCAAGTTTACCGCGTCTGTGAGAAAGAGAGAGGAAGAGAGACAGAGAGGAAGAGAGGAGATAAAATTCACTAGTTCCCCAATACAAGACTGCCAGAGAGTTTGAGAAGGTCTGTCGCTTCACCATTACATATTTACTGACACTTAGTTCGAGAGGGAGAGTTTATATACCATTATAAAAGAGAAGAGTGTCAGTCAGCGAGCGAGAGCGAGAGGCGAGAGAGAGAGAGAGAGAATGTTGTTTATTGTATCTTAAATGAACAAAGGAACAAGATAAAAAATGATAGATAAACATGAACGGGATTGGAGGAGGAGAAGAAGGAAGAGGAGGAGATCGAGGAACAATAACAACAACAACAGTAACAACAACAACAACAACACCAACGGCAGGAACAAAAAAAGAGGGAGAGAAAAAAAAACAAGAACAAGAACAAGAAAGGTAATAAGACAAAGAATAAGAACAAATGCAACAAGAACAAGGACAGAAACAGCAACGAAAGAAGAGAAGCGAAACAAAACACACAAAACACACACACAAACACAACCAAATCAACAACAACAACAACAACAACAACCAAATTTCGCATACCAAAACATGAAAAAGAAAAAAAAAAATAAATAAATACTTTCATTTTATACACACGTAACCCTTTCTGTCTGTCTTTCTCTCAATGAAGACAAACCAACAAGCTCAAATACCCCTCCTGAAAAATCCCCTTAAAAAAACAGAAAGAAAAGAAAGAAAACAGACAAATTACATCGAAAAAATTAATTAGTCAGTCACCTCACCTTTTCTACCCTTTCTCCAGGTGAGCCGGGGACGTGACACAGGTGATCATCAGGTGAAGGACAAGCTGCACCTGACAGATTACATGGAGAGCTAACTTGTAATGTTCTTGTCCACGAGAAACTGCTGTGTGTCCGTGTGTCTGTCCAGAACCCTTCCGCCTGTCCGCGTGTGTGATTGCATGTTTGTTAATCTGAGTTTGTAGTTCTGTGTGGGAGGGAGGGCTTGGGTGGGGTAGGGGAGGGTGGGGGGCAGTGTGTGTGTGTGTGTGTGTGTGTGTGTGTGTGTGTGTGTGTGTGTGTGTGTGTGTGTGTAAAGGTCTCTCTCTCTCTCTCTCTCTCTCTCTCTCTATGAGTCTCTCTCTCTCTGGATATTTAGACATAAATACTTAGACATAAATACTATTACTTCTATTATTTGCTAATCCTCCGCCTCCTCCTCCCTCCTCCTCCTCCTCCTCCTCTTCTCCGTCAGCGATCAACTACTTCTACTACTGCTACAACAACAACAACAACAACAACAACAACAACAACAACAACAACTAGTACTACTACTACTACTACTACTACTACTACCATCATTACGGTTTCAGTGACAGACTAACAAGATTTCTACATTACTAACATGAAAAACACTCTTGAGAGCCGGCCAGTCATCTCTGAGGCATCGAAAAATAATCATGGTGAACTGACGCGTGTTTCCAAAGATGTTCTTTTTTTTTTTTTTTTTATGGTTCTAGCGACATGTTAACAAGACTTCTACATTATTAACAGGAGAAACACTCTGGAGAACCCTGCTAACCGTCTCTGTTTGTGGCCTTTGAAAATAGTGGCAAGAAAGAGCAATGCGTTTCTGAATACCGCCCAGGCAGTCACTCACTCACTCACTCGCTCACTCACTCGTTCACTCACACTCACCTCAAACACTTCGTCTCATCAGAAAGCCCCGCACTGTGACCAAGTTTCCTTCTTCGCCACACAAACTGAGCTATTTCTTAACTCGGAAATGGGACAAGTTTAGACGCCCAGGAGAGAGAGAGAGGGAGAGAGAGAGAGAGAGAGAGAGAGAGAGAGAGAGAGAGAGAGAGAGAGAGAGAGAGAGAGAGAGAGAGAGAGAGAGAGAGAGAGAGAGAGAGAGAGAGAGAGACCTAGAAGCATACAAACATACAGAAAAAAAAACAAACAAACCGAAACAGAAAAAAAATCAGACAGGAAAAAAAATGAAATAAACACACACACACACACACACACACACACACACACACACACACACACACATCAAAACCCCAGAACTTTTTTTCCTTTTATCTCTCTTCCTCATTTTTCCTTCTACTGTGTGTGTGTGTGTGTGTGTGTGTGTGAGAGAGTACAAGTACCCTAGGAGGAATCTCGCTTGTTCGCTTGGGCCATTAAGTAGTTGAAGGTAATTAGGCAGAAGGGAATGAGGAATCTAATTACTTTGAACTAATTATAACTTTTTAACGCTTCTCAAAATTGGTTTCTTGCAGGACTGTATGGGATGACTGGCTAACACACACACACACACATTCACACATTCTCTCTCTCTCTCTCTCTCTCTCTCTCTCTCTCTCTCTCTCTCTCTCTCTCTCTCTCTCTCTCTCTCTTTCATTTGGTCTGGCTTTAATACCTTGCTTGGAAATCTCTCTCTCACTCACTCACTCACTCACGTCACTCACTCA
>NC_087190.1:2377500-2382500 GCF_035594125.1 Scylla paramamosain | reverse complement strand
GCGTAAAGTTGGTTATGCCTGAAGTTATTTCCTACATCTGTTCTCACACACAATGAATAACTCCCGCGTTGCATTACATTCATTTCGCTTTAATAAAATATGCTACACGCTGCAGAAAATATATACAATAACACTTCTTTAATCTCTCTCTCTCTCTCTCTCTCTCTCTCTCTGCTATTTTTTCCTCATCACCTCACTTTTCTGCTTTATTTTTCGTAATTTATATCTTTCTTTCTTTCTTTCCTTTCTTTCCTTTTTTTCTTCGTCAGTCTATGTATCCTCCTTTCTTTTATTTATGTGTATCTTTTTTGTTTCTATTTTCTTTTTTTCTTTCTATATCTCTTTATTCTTTTACCTATCTTTTCTTTCGTTCTTTGTCCATCTATCCATCTCTGTTTCCATATCTCTTTATCTAACCATCTATCTGTCTATCTAACTATCTTTCCTCCTTTCTTTGTTCCCTTCTTTATCTATCTATCAATCTTTCATTCATCTATTCATGCATCAATTATTTTACACTAGGATTCTCACTTTCCTTACATCTCTCTCTCACATAACCACCTCCCCCTTCCCCCCCCCCCCACACACACACAGAGACACACAAGACAGGAACAATCTTCAAACTCACCCAATGTTCCCTTCCTTCCTTGCTTCGTCTCTTCAACTTCGGCAAGCAGAGAGTGGGGAGAGAGTTTGTGGTCTGCGTGTAGTGATGGTGCTGTGGGTGAGGGGACGTTCGAGATAGACAAGTAGAAGTAAGGAAGAATATAAACTGCTACTGTTGAATTTTGTCAGTGTTTTCAGGGTCGTGTTATCATTAAGGATGAAGGCAGAGAGAGGTTCTGGTAGTGATGGGGGACTTTAACTAGAGGGGGAAATAGAATGGAGAGGATATTTATTGTTAGTTTATTGTTAGTTTGTGTTTAGAAAGGGATTTTGTGGATGAGATGGGGAGAAAGATGATGAAGATAAATGATAATAAGAAGACTACTTACCTATTATTATTATTATTATTATTATTATTATTATTATTATTATCATTATTATTATATCAAAATACATAGAAAAAAAAAAACACTGAATGATGCGAGGCCGGTTAAACATAGAAAAGAAGAAGAAGAAGAAGAAGAAGAAGAAGAAGAAGAAGAAGAAGAAGAAGAAGAAGAAGAAGAAGAAGAAGAAGAAGAAGAAGAAGAAGAAGAAAAGACAAACAACAACAACTATTAACTATTATCATTCATTGTTTTAAAGACTGTATCACAAAGAAACAAGACAAATAAAAAGGTAAACAGAGAAAATAGAACTTCACACACACACACACACACACACACACACACACACACACATACACAGCATCACATCTCGTTCTCGTTTTCTTTTATTTTTGGGGTGGGCGGGTTTCGAAGCTTCGTTCGTTCAAAAGCCTAAAAAATTGGAACGGAAAACACACACACACACACACACACACACACACACATAAACACAACCTTCGGGGAAAAGATAAACGTTAGTTATTCCTGTTCTTTAATTAAGTTCGCGCGATAATGACATGCAAATTCACATCCGAATATCCAAATATCGCTACTGTGAACCTTCTTTTATGTTTCGAAGCACCGAACCACTGAATCTTTTGCCTCGTTACAGTTTATTTAGGTTCAGATGCGCTTATTTTTTTGCCCTTCGTTTGTTTGGGCGTGTAGCGAGGTTGGTGTCGGGCGCGGGTGTCTCGAATTACAACAAACAGTCGCTAATTACGGCGCCTTGTTATGTCCCGTTGTTATCTCGTGTCGTCTAGTCGGGTCCGGTAATTTGATAAGTTGACTCTGAGGAAGATTAATGGGAGGAGGAAGTGAGGGAGGTATCCATTACACGTCTTGTCATTGCCCTCTCTCTCTCTCTCTCTCTCTCTCTCTCTCTCTCTCTCTCTCTCTCTCTCTCTCTCTTCAGTCATTTAACTTTCCTTTCTTTTTCTTCATAATTTATCTTTCTTTATTATGTCTATATTTTTTTTTTTTCATCCATCTATCAATGTATATATTTTATCATCAACTTTTTCACTTTCTTTACAATCTCTCTCTCTCTCTCTCTCTCTCTCTCTCTCTCTCTCTCTCTCTCTCTCTCTCTCTCTCTCTTTCTGTTCCTCTAATCTCTACAATATACTACTACTAGTACTACTTCTAATACTGCTACTTCTACTACCACCACTACTACTATTGCTACTTCTACTACCACCACTACCACCACCACTACTACTACTACTACTACTACTACTACCACCTTAGTACTAAACGAACTACTAAACTAGGATTCTTTATCAAATACCAACAGTAACTAATCAATGAAATAAAGAAAAATAAAGAAAATAAATAAAAACAAAATATATTGAACGCATCATTCAGAACAAATTCGACGTAAAGAAAACGGACGTGCCGAGTTGCATTGCGTTTTCTTTAACTCGAGTGTTAAGGGGAACTTCGCTGGCAGGTATCATCATCCAACAAGCGGCAGAAAAAAGAAAAAAAAAAGTGGAAGTGAATGAATAAAGAACTGAATGAATAAGTGAAGTGAATGAGAGAGAAAATGAATATGGGAGTGGATGAGTAAAGAACTGAATGAGTAAGTGAAGTGAATAAGAGAGAAAATAAATATGAAGTGAATGAATAGGAACTGAATGAATAAGTGAAGTGAAAAAAAGTGAACTGAAATGAATTAAAAAAAAAAAAAATAAGGAGGTGAATAACGAACTGAATAAGGAACTGAATAAATAAAGTGAATAGGTGAAGTGTGTACTGTACCTTCTATTTTGTATTTATCCATGGTGCGAATAGACTAAGGGTCCCTACCTCCCCCCCTTACCTCCAGCCCCCCCCTTCTGAGCCTCGCCAAGTGTGCCCCGGGGTGTGGGAAAGGCAGTTTTAAAGAGATAGCACTGTACCTTCCAGCCCTTTTACTGCAGCACTAGGGAAGGGTTGAGACTGCCTCGTGCTTTTTTTTTTTTTTTTTTTTTTAACTTGTATTGTTTTCTCAAGTGTCATTGTCTTTTAATTACGGTGGATATTAAGCTTATTTTCTGTATTTGCTTCAGATCAACAATACTAGTTTCCCTATTTTTGATTATTGTTTATTTATTTGTTGTTTCTCATTTTAGTTTAGGTGTTATTATTGTTTTTTTTGTTTTTTTTTTCGTTACTTTACAAACTGTTGATATTGTTGTTTTCTGCAGTGTTTTTGTCTTTATTTATGGTAGAAACGAGACTTGTTTTCTTTACTTACTTTACAGAAACAAGTTAACTTTTTTCATCTTTACTTTAGGCAATGCTTGTTTTTCTATTAGTTTTTAGAATCGTACTTTTTTTTTTTTTGAACTAACATTATTTTCCCCATTATTTTCACTTTAGTTACAACAGAAACAAGACTAATTTCTTTACCTTTACTTTAGCCGTTAATTACGACACTTCTACACCACTTTTTACAAACGGAGGTTTCCTGGCATGCACTTTACACTTTACAACTCATATAATTTTTCTTCCGTGCCATTACCACACACACACACACACACACGCACGCACGCACGCACGCACGCACGCCTCATTTCCTTCACAGTTTTGCTTTAGACATTAATACATTTTTTTTTACATCTCTCTACTTTTGTTGGTTTTCTTTTTCTCTATTTCTCTGCCTTTCCTTTTTTTTTTTTTTTTTATTCATCTTTTATTCATTTATTTCATTTTATATTTGCCTAACAATTTACGTAACTTCCACAAATGTATTTACCTTCATTCTACATCACAGGCTCATTTCATTATCAGTTATTACATTTCCGTATTGTTTTTTTTTTTAGTGTTCTGTTTATGCCAGTGTTATTCTTTTCCTCTTTAAGAAAATGTATCTATCTTATTTCCTTGAGTGCCATTACCTTTTCCCCTAATTGCAGCTGAAAGGTCATTTATTTCCTGTCTTTACCTTAGGAGTTCATCGTTTCTTTCTGTTTGTGCTAGTGTCTTGTTTTCTTATGATAATGTACGTAATTTCCTTCACAAATGTCTTTATCGTTTTTCTTTTTCTTTTTTTTTTTATATAGGTAACTTCAATTCTTTATTTATTTCGTCATTAGAATCCTTCCTTGACTTCAATTCTGTCCAAGGCAACGAATAATTCCCTTTGTAATGTGTACGTGTGATTTCCTTCACAAATGTCTACCTTCACTTCAAATTCAACATGAGTAACATTAATTTCTTTGTTTACCTTATCGTTAGAGTCTTCGCGCAAGTTTATAATTTCATTGAAGTCAACAAGTCATTCCTTTTGCAATGTGGGTGTTGATTTTTCTTGACACACGCCTTTGTTGTTGTCACTTTTAATTTTATCACCAGTAAAATTAAGTTCTGTATTGTCTTTCTTGGTCCTTACTCAAAAAAATAAATAAAATAAAGTAAAAATAAAAATAAATAAATAAATAAATAAAAAATAAATAAAACTAATAAATAAAAAAAAATATTAAATAAATAGATAGATAAATAAAAATAAATAAATAAAAATAAAGAAAGGAAAGGAAGAGAAAGAGAAAACGAAAACCAACAAAAGTAGACAAAAAAAAAAAAAAGCGGGAAGGAAAAAAGCAAAAAAAAAAAAAAAAAGATAACAGACAAGGAGAGAGAGAGAGAGAGAGAGAGAGAGAGAGAGGGAGAGAGAGAGAGAGAGAGAGAGAGAGAGAGAGAAAGAAAGAAACGAACCAAACCAAAACCAAAACAAAACGAAACCAGTACAAAATAAAAAAAGAAACGAGACTTTTAGTTTAATTGACGCCAACAGGTCACTTCCTTTACAACAATTTACATTATGATTCACAAACGCCTTTGTCTTAAGTTTAGTTCCAGCATTAATATCAAATTCCCATGTTTGCTCTAATTTTCATCATTGCAGTGTTTATATGACTTGTTCATTTCTATTTACGCTAGCGAGCTATTTAATTAAACATGGTGCATATAATTTCTTTCACA
>NC_087190.1:2357500-2372500 GCF_035594125.1 Scylla paramamosain | reverse complement strand
AGTTCTCTTCTTCCTTTTTCTAATGCACCCAATCTTCTCATTTTTCCTTTCCTTCCTCAGCTTCTCTTGTTTCCTCCTCCTCCTCTTCCTCTTCCTCTTCCTCCTCCTCCTCTTCCTCCTCCTCTTCACATTTCTTCTCCTCTCATGGTGCATAACCCCCCATCTCTTACTTTTTCCTCCTCCTCCTCCTCCTCCTCTTCTTCTTCTTCCTCCTCCTCCTCCTCCTCCTCCTCCTCTTCTTTTCTTCTTCCTTATCTGATCCCACTGTACGTTCCCTTTCATCATCATCATCATCATCATCTTCCTCCTCCTCCTCCTCTCTTCTTCCTTTCTGTTCCTTTGAAATGTCTTCTTTCTGTAGTATGGGTCTCTCTCTCTCTCTCTCTCTCTCTCTCTCTCTCTCCTCTCTCTCTCTCTCTCTCTCTCTCTCTCTCTCTCTCTCTCTCTCTCTCTCTTACATTCCCGTTTCTATTGTTTTGTTTTCTGTGTGTGTGTGTGTGTGTGTGTGTGTGTGTGTGTGTGTGTGTGTGTTTGTGTGTGTGTGTGTGTGTGTGTGTGTGTGTGTGTGTGTGTGTGTGTGTGTGTTTATTTTCCTGTCGTTTATTTTAAGTTGTTGCTCTATTTTCTTTTTTTTATGTTTTTTTTTCCGAATATGTTTGATTTTTGGTGCTTTAATTTTTTATTTTCATTCCTTTTCTTCTTTCGATTTTCACAATATTGCTTTGGAATTGCTTTAAGATGAGAGAGGAGAGAGAGAGAGAGAGGAGAGAGAGAGAGAGAGAGAGAGAGAGAGAGAGAGAGGAGAGAGAGAGAGAGAGTTCAGTACAATACAAGGGTTACAATTCCTGTTTTAAACGTGTTGTACTGTTTGGAATTAACACCAATATTCTTTTTTTTTATCGTGTATATTTGTAAGTGTGATGAGTAACCACGTAAGTATGCAAATAAGTGTGTGTTTTACTTATAATGAATGGGAGGAATAATAATGACAATAATGGGGGAAGATTGATTCTCTCTCTCCTCTCTCTCATCTCCTCTCTCTCTCTCTCTCTCTCTCTCTCTCTCTCTCTCTCTCTCTCTCTCTCTCTCTCTCTCTCTCATAGCAACACTAGTAATCAGTAATATATGTCGGATTGCGAGTCATAATTCTCTCTCTCTCTCTCTCTCTCATCTCTCTCTCTTCTCTCTCTCTCTCTCTCTCTCTCTCTCTCTCTCTCTTCTCTCCTCTCTCTCTCTCTCTCTCTCTCTCATTACCTGTGCTGTAGTAATAGTAGTAGTAGTAGTAGTAGTAGTAGTAGTAGTAGTAATTAAAATTGAGTTAGTAAAATACTCACCTCTCTCTCTCTCTCTCTCTCTCTCTCTCTCTCTCTCTCTCTCTCTCTCTCTCTCTCTCTCTCTCTCTCTCTCTCTCTTATTTACCTGTTCATTACCTTCCACAATGTCAGGTGCAGTAATTGTCTCAACTGGCGTCCCGTGACTCACTCCTGTTGCATTTCTCTCACTAACCAATCCTCATTAGTCATGTTTACCTGTGTGTGTGTGTGTGTGTGTGTGTGTGTGTGTGTGTGTGTGTGTGTGTGTGTGTGTGTGTGTGTGTGTGTGTGTGTGTTGGGGTGGTTATTGGTGGTGGTGGTGGTGGTGGTAATGTTAGTAGTAGTAGAAGTAGTGGTAAAAGTAGTAGTAGTGGTAGTAGTAGTGGTAGTAGTAGTAGCAGTAATATTTGATGTTGTAGCAGTAGTAGTAGTAGTAGTAGTAGTAGTAGTATTTTGATGTTATAGCACCAAAATTATTTACTAAAACTTCTATTACGCGTACCACCACCACCACCACCACCACCACCACCACACCACCACCACTACCACCACCACCACCACCACAACGTAATTTTGCCAATAATGATAGCAGCGCCATAAAACACAGGTAACATCAGGTAAGTGTGACATTTATCATTGCCATAATTATACAACCCCCCCATTTATTTCTTTCCTTCCGCCTCTGTCTTACTTTCACCCCACACGCAAAACACTGGAGCCCTCACCTCACCTGACACACACACCACCTGCAAGACGGCTAATTAAGTACAGGTGTGATTACTGCGTCTTTCTATCACCTGGATCATCTACGTGTTCTTTTTTTTTATGTAGAGAAACTAAAGAAGGTGGTAGAGAGACTTGTAAATGTAGGAAGAATTAATAACAAGAAGAAAATTGATAAGTTTCAGTGATTAGATGGAATTATATATGGTTAAACTTAAAAATATGAAAAAAACGTAAAAATAAAAAAAAAGAGAAGTTTAATTGTTGCTCCCATAAAGGTGATTAGAAAAATGTACATGTAATTAAACTGAAGGGAACTGAAAACTAGAGAACCAAGAACTAGACAAACTTAAAAACATGGAAAAAATCGTAAAAAATAAAGATAAATGAGAAGTTTAACTGTTGCTCCTATAAAGGTGATTAAAAAAGATTATTTAGAAAAAAAATAGAAAAGGTGATTAGATTTTCATTTTTGCCAAGATGATTAGAAAAAAAGTTTGACCCCGAAAAAAAGAATAAAGAAAATGTGATTAGGTTTTCATCTTTGCCAATCCGCGTAAAGTCAGATTTAATATTTCTCCTTTAATCCTTTGACTGCTGTTTGGCACACCTTTAATTCCCATACCACAGGAAATATTTCTTTTCACACTACAGCCACCTCGAAAAATAATAGAGACTGGGCACCAGAGATTTTTTTTTTTTCCTTTTTTTTTCTTTCCTGTATCTTAGTTGTAAAAGTCTTGTACAGTGCCTTAAGTGATGTGAACTGTTGGTTATTGCAATGAAAGGGTAAAAAATAGCTTAAGTCAAAGGAAGATGGGGAAATAGTAAGTGAATTTCTCATAGGAGCGAATAAATGTTGTTGAATAAATAAATGAAATAAATGCACATACATCATCATCATCATCAATCTCTCTCTCTCTCTCTCTCTCTCTCTCTCTCTCTCTCTCTCTCTCTCTCTCTCTCTCTCTCTCTCTCTCTTCCACACCCTAACTCTCTCTTTCTGTAAACAATAATGAAAAAGAAGAACGAAAAAAAAAACTGAATTACACCATCTCTCTCTCTCTCTCTCTCTCTCTCTCTCTCTCTCTCTCTCTCTCTCTCTCTCTCTCTCTCTCTCTCTCTGTAGACAATAAATAATAATAAAAAAAAAAGGGAGGAAAACCAAGCAGCACTTTCTCATCAAGGTGAAGGAGCAACACTGATAAGTATTCCTTCTGATCCGACTTAGCAAACTTTCAACTCGAGAAAAATTCGCCTTCATCATGTCCAAAGAAGAGGAAGATCAAGAGGAGGAGGAGGAGGAGGAGGGCTGGAAGAAGAGAGAAGAGGAAGAAGGGAAAGTAAAATTCGTGCGTTATTGATTAGAGCTTAAGTTTTTTTTGTCTTTTTTTTTTTTTAGTTACCTCGTTTTCTTTTTTTATTCGTTAAGGTAAACTTATTTATTTTCTTGCTTTTCGTTTTTTCTTGAGTGGTCCCTGTTAAGTTTGTCGTATAGAAAATGGGTGATTTATTTGATTTATTTTTTTTAGATTGTTTTCTTATTTTTTTCTTATATTTTTTTTTGTTACCTCGTTTTCTTCTTTATTCGTTAAGGTAAAGTGATTTATTTTCTTGATTTATTTTATTTTTCTTAAGTGATCCCTTGTTAAGTTTGTCGTATAGAAAATGGGTGATTTATATGATTTTTTTTGTTGTTGTTTTTTTTAGATTATTTTCTCTTCATTAAGTTAAACTGATTTATTTTCTTGTTTTATTTTATTTTATTATATTTTATTTATTTTTTTGTGATCAATTTGTTAAGTTTCTCTCTCTCTAAGAAAATGGGAGGTTGATTTTTTCATATTGTCCTCTTTTCACTACAATTAACTAATTTATTAATTTTTCTTCTTGTTTTATCTAATTTTTCTTAAGCAATTCTAGTTAAGTTTGTCCCTTATAGAAAATGGGAAGTTGGTTTTCTTTTTACGTTTTCTTTTTTTCTTTATGGTAAACTAAATTGGTTATTTCCGTGCATTTTTCTATTATTTGGAAAAGGTGAAACGACAATAAAAAACTGAAATAATCACAATAAATAACAAAAAACTGAAACAACACAAGACAAGGAAGGAAAGACAAATAAGAAATACAACGAAGGAGGAAATTAAATAAAAGGAAATACAGGAGGAGGAGGAGGAGGAGGAGGAGGAGGAGGAGGAGGGGTAGAAGGAAGAGGAGGAGGAAGAAGATGGATAAATAAACAAGGAAAAAGATTTGGAAAGGTGAAACACAATCCCCCCAAAAAATTTAACACACCCAAACGAACCAATGAAAGAGAAGGAAAGGGAAGGAAGAGAAACAAAACAGAGAAAAAAGGAGAGAGAGAGAGAGAGAGAGAGAGAGAGAGAGAGAGAGAGAGAGAGAGAGAGAGAGAGAGAGAGAGAGAGAGAGAGAGAGAGAGAGGGAGATGAAAATGAAAAAAAAGATAGAATAAAATAGAGTAAATCAATAAATGAGAAAGAAAAACGTACATGGAGAGAGAGAGAGAGAGAGAGAGAGAGAGAGAGAGAGAGAGAGAGGAGAGAGAGAGAGAGGAGAGAGAGAGAGAGAGAGAGAGAGAGAGAGAGAGAGAGAGAGAGAGAGAGAAACCATAATTTATCTATACCCTAAAAAAAAAAAACGAAGGTAAATAAAGAATAAAATAAAATAAACAAACAATTAAACTCATAAGAAAATATAAAAAGAAGCAAAAAAAAAAAAAGGATAAACTAAACTAACAAAATGGCTTCACTTCAGAGGAGGAGGAGGAGGAGGAGGAGGAGGAGGAAGAGGAGGAGAAGGAAGAAGAAGAGGAAGTGTTGCAAAATTTTTTCCCTCTCTCTCTTCGGTCTTGACGTTTCATAACACCTTTGCTACCCACAGGTGTCGACTTTCCTCCTGATTACCATAATTCCTATCAATTCCTATCCGCTCCCATCAATCCTGAACTGATTCCCGTCCTGGCCGTGAAGGATATTGGCGCAGGATCAAGCCGGATGAAAAATTATCCCGCCGGACCATCCACGGACTTGAATAAAAAAAGGAAAAAGGAAAAAAAAAGGAATGAAAATATGTGGATTCCTTTTTCTGTTTCTTCTTCTTTCTCTTTTCTCTTTCTTTTTTTCATTTTTTTCCTCCTTTTTTGTCTTACTTTTTATTTTTTCTCTTTTCTTATATATCTTTTTTCACTTCCCTTTTCTTTCTCTTCCTCTTCTCCTTCTCTTATATTTTTTCTCCTTTTTTCCTGTTCTCCTTATCTCATTCTCCTTCATTTCCCTCTTCTTTTTCTTCCTTTACTCCTTTTCTTATACTTTTTTCATTTTTTTCTATCTTATATTCTTTTTCTTCTTTTCCTCTTCATCTTTCATACTCTCATTTTCCTCT
This sequence comes from Scylla paramamosain, assembly GCF_035594125.1. Classification (NCBI taxonomy): domain Eukaryota; kingdom Metazoa; phylum Arthropoda; class Malacostraca; order Decapoda; family Portunidae; genus Scylla; species Scylla paramamosain. The sequence goes on along the minus strand of NC_087190.1, from coordinate 2,367,062 downwards.
TTTTTCCATTTCCTCTTCCCTTATACTCTTTCATTTTTCTTCTTTCTCTTCCTCTTTCTTTTTCTCTCTTCTTTCTGTTTTTCTTCCTCTTTTCCTTTTCTTCTTTCTTTTCATTCTCCTTCTCTTCTTCTCTCTCATATATTTTATTTTCCTTTTCCTCTTCTCCTCTTATACTCCTTATTTTTCTTCTTTTCCTCTTCTCCTTTTCTATACTTTTCTTTTTCTTCTTCTTCTTCCTCTTTCTCTTATCTTTTAACTCTTTCCTTTTCACTTCATTCCTAATTTTATCTTCTGCTTGAAATCTTTCTTCTTTAATCTGTTTCCCTCCTCCACCTCCTTCTTCTCCTCTTCCTCTTATTCTCTTTTATTGTTTCCCTTTCCGTTAACTTGATTTTATGTTTTTTCCTGTTACATTTATTTCTTCATTCTTTTTTTTTCTTCTTCTTCTCCTCCTCCTACTCCTCCTCCTCCTCTTCCTCCTCCTCCTCCTCTCCTTCTCTTGCTGCATCATTGAGAAGGGAGGGAAGGGGAAAGAGGAGGAGGAGGTGGGAAAGACAAGAGAAAGAAATAGAAAGATAGAGAAAGGAAAGGGAGATAGAAAGTTAAATAAATAACTAGGAGAAAGTATAATGTGTGTGTGTGTGTGTGTGTGTGTAGTAATATTTAGGAGGAGGAGTCACACACACACACACACACACACACACACACACACACACACACACACACACACACACACACACACACACACACACACACACACACACACACACATCTTTTTCACGTGATTAACAAACAATATGTAAAACTGAAACGAAATTACCTTAATAATGCAAATTGTGTCCAACCGGAGCATTTTATGTTACGCCAGAGAGAGAGAGAGAGAGAGAGAGAGAGAGAGAGAGAGAGAGAGGAGAGAGAGAGAGAGAGAGAGAGAGAGAGAGAGAGAGAATTAACACGCTTTATAGTTTATTATGATCAGAAAATTATAATGTAAATCTCTTTATCATCCTCCTTTTCATCGTGTTTTCATAATTTAATCCCGCTGTGAAAAATATTTAGAGTACTCTTTGAAAATACTGGCTGTAGAATTTTATCGTTCGTTCGGGAAAGTGATAGAAAACGTGAAGAAGATGAATTAAAAGTTTCTTCATTAAACTACCGTGAAGCAGATAAATAAAATAATTGGGTAAATAAGTAAATAAGATGATAAATATATAAATACATATCTAGATGAATAAATAAATAAATAAATAAATAAATAGATAAGTAACTCTTGAAAATAGTGAGAAAATAATACAAATAATGAACGTAGTGAATTAAAAGCTAAATAAATAAATATATAAATGAATAACTAAATAAACAAATAAATAAATAATTAAATAAATAAATAATTAAATAAATTGTTCCAGAAAATCGTGGGAAAACAGAAATAATGAAGAAAATTATTTAAAAAGCTTCTTTATCACGACACCTGGAAATAGATGAGTGAATAAATGAATTAATGAATAAATAAATGAATGAATATAGAAATGACTGATGTAAATAATAAAAAAAATAACAGAAATAGTGAAGATAACGAATCCAAAACATAGGGAAAAATAAATAAATAAATAAATAAATAAATAAATAAATAAATAAATAGATGGATAGATATATAAATGAAAAAAAAATTGCTGGAGAAAATATAAAAAAATAATGAGAAAAAATAATGAAAAGATGAAAATATAATGAATGAGAATAGTAAAAATTGTTAAGATAATGCATTGAAAACATAGGAAAATAAGATAAATAAATAAATAAATAAATAGATGGATAGATAAATGAATAAATTGCTGGTGAAAATAAAAAAAAATGAAATATAAAAAAAGAAAAGATGAAAATATAATGAATGAAAATAACACAAATAGTGAAGATAAAGCATAGGAAAATAAAAATAAATTAATAAATAAATAGATGGATAGATAAATGAAATAAATTGCTGGTGAAAAAAGAAAAAAAATAATGAAAACAAGATAATGAAAAGATGAAAAGGAAATGAATGAAAAGTGTCTCCATCAAACTAGCAGGAAATAGACAAAATGGATGAATGAAAAATAAATTAATAAAGTAATGAAAAAGAAGTAGATTGAGTAAATGAACGGACGATTAAATGAATGAATGAATGAATGAACGAGTAAACATGAAAAATAAACTAATAAATAAATAAAACGGGGAAAAAAAAACAGTTCAGGTAAATTAGTGAATACATGAATGAATGAATAAATAAACTTGCAAAAAAAACACCAATTCATAAAATAATAAGGGAAAGAAAGTAATAATAATAATAATAATATTAAATAACTAAGCTGTTAAAAAAATTGAAAAAAATGAATAAATGTATAAATGAATGAATAAATAAATACAGAAATACACACACCAAAAAAGAAAAAACTAAACAGATTGAGCAAATAAATAAACAAACAAATAAAACAAACACATATGTAAATGAATATAAATAAACAAATATGAATAAATAAATACACAAATATACAAAATATATACAAAAATATACAAAATAAATAGACAAACAAATCCATCAACTTGCAAAACACACCAATGGATAACATGAACACGAAAAAAAAAAAAAAAATCAAAATTAAAACAAAAAATAAAAAAAAGTGATCGAAAATCTGTGGAAAAGTAAAAATCCATGGCGGTCCAATTACTCGTTACTATGTATTTCTATGAATGCCAAAAAGGATCGTTCAGGAGAAGCTTATGCACGTGCAACACCAACACTCCCCAACACTGGCAGGAGGTTAATGGAATCGCTAAAATATGAAAAGAAACGTTAATAAAAAGGAAAATAAAGGTAAAATATATAGGTAATCATGGTCATGTACAACTTTATATCAAAACACACACACACACACACACACACACACACACACACACACACACACACACACACACACACACACACACACAATACGAAGAGGGAAATTAAATTCACAGGTTAACAAGGTAAAGATTGAAATAAATAGATTGAATAAGAAATTAATACAAGAAAATATAGATAGAAAATGAAATACAATAAAATGAATATATGTTATAACAAAAGACACACACACACACACACACACACAACACGAGGAGTGAAATTAAATGGACTGATAAATAAGATACGATTGAAATAAATAGCTTAAACATGAAAAGGAATACAAAATCAAAATAAAATAGAATAAATGTATAAAGTTTGGTAGATCACTTGACACCAAAGCGCACACAACACGAGCAGTGAAATTACATAGACAGATAAATAAACACGATAAAATTGAAGTGAATCGCTGAATTTTGAAAATAAATACAAAATAAAAATGAAAGAAAAAATAAAAGTAAAAAAAAGAAATACAAATAAAAAGAGAAAAAAATAAGAGTAAAAATAAAATAACTTGAATAAAAAAAAAATAAATAAATATACGAAAGCATACAACACGAAGAGCGAAAATAAACGAACAGATGAATAAACACGATAAAATTGAAGCAAATCGATGAATTATGAAAAAAAAAAATACAAATAAAAAGAAAAAAGAAAAAAAGTAAAAGTAAAACAACTTAAATAAAATAGAAATAAACGAAAGCAAACAACACGAGAAGCGAAATTACACGGACAGATAAAATAACACGATACAATTGAAATAAATATCTAAATTATGAAAAGAAACGCAAATAAAAAGAACAAAAGCATTAACAGGAGGATGTAAAACGCTTTAACAAGTGGAAATACCACGAGGGGTCAAATGAAATGGACAAATAAATAAAGTAGAACTGAAATAAACCACTAAAAATATTGTTAACATGTTTTCACTCGTATACTTATCAGCGTGCGACGAACGTGGAGGTGAAATGTGGCAGGTGAGTGTGGCGGCAGAAGCAAATTGTGTCTGCAGAATATTGTGAGTGTGTGTCAATCAGAACCCAGGATATTTTAGACTCCTTAACCCTTTTCACTCTTATTTTACGTTCCCTAATTCTGTCACTCTTATGTCTGCCTTTCCTCAGTCACTATTCACTTAAACACTTTTCCTATTTGCTCTACAGCCACTTCCCGAATACTAAACAGATTAGAAATTGCAAAATATATAAATTTTTTCCGCCTTCTTTCTTGGAATATGGGTAGAAAACACAATTACTCTTTCTGTGCTATTTGTCACGAGTTTCCTCACTCACTATTCACTATGAGACATTATTTCTTTGTCCACAGCCACTTCTAAACATTAAACAGTCTGGAAATTGCAAAATCTGTTGTTTTTTTCACCTTCCTTGGAATATGGGCGAGAGAACAACGCTTAACCATTTCGCTCTAATTTGTCACATGTTTCCTCACTCACTATTCACTGTGAGACATGATTTATTTGTCGACAGCCACTTCTAAAACATTTTACGGACTAGAAATTGCAAAATCAGTTGTTTTTATTGCCTTCCTTGGAATACGGGCTGGAAGACAACACATTTAACCATTTCTCAGTTATTTCACACATCTCTCCTCGGCCACTATCCACTCTGAGTCATTTCTGCTTCGATTACAGCTACCTTGAAACATTATGCGCAAATAAAATAAAAAGTAATAAAAAATAAATAAATAAGAATAAACGTTATCCGAGTACAACTTTCTACATCAAAGCACACAACACAGGGAGTGAATTTAAAATGAACAGATATGAAGCAAAATTGAAATAAATGACTAAAATGTAAAATCAAACGCAAATAAAAAGCAAAAAAAAAAAACAAAAAAAAACGAGAGAGAGAGAGAGAGAGAGAGAGAGAGAGAGAGAGAGAGAGAGAGAGAGAGAGAGAGAGAGAGAGAGAGAGAGAGAGAGAGATAGCAAACCGCACAACATAACGAGTGATATTAAAAGTAACACACAAACAAGCCACAAATGAGATAAACCACTAAAATTTAAAAGAAACACAAACAAAACGGCCAAAAACAAACCCCCAACTAAAAAAAAACAAACAAACATAACAAACAAAAAAAACAACAAAAAAACAAAGACATTATAGCAAAGGACATGACACGAGGAGAGGAATTAAATGCACAAATAAACAAGACTCAATTTCAGTAAACAGGCGCATCATACAGATAAAAAAAAAAAAAAAATGACAAAAAAAAAAAAAAAAAATAAATAAAAAGATAAAAAAACCGGGAATATTGTAAAGTGTACGAGAGTGTACGATAGAAACACTTGTACACCAGGAAGTGTTGCAGGGATTATTTTAGTACAACGAGCGGGTATTAGTGTAAATAGGTACATAAATTCACACTATTTTCAACCACCTCCACCATTACTATTATTACTACTGCCACCACCACCACCACCACCACCACCACTACTACGACCACTACTTTCAAAATGCATTTAGATTTAACGGAAGCAGTTAAAATGTGTCAGATAAAATAGAGAGAGAGAGAGAGAGAGAGAGAGAGAGAGAGAGAGAGAGAGAGAGAGAGAGAGAGAGAGAGAGAGAGAGAGAGAGAGAGAGAGAGAGAGAGAGAGAGAGAGAGAGATATGTAAATGGCCACTTCTCAAACTGGAACAACAACAAGGGTATTTGCAAACAATCATCGTCACTATCAGCTTTGGCGTGTCCTCCTGGGAATGTGGAATGAAATCGTCGTACAATATTGATTAGAAAAGAAATTACCGGAAAGCACACGTGTTGGCGAAATCTCTCTCTCTCTCTCTCTCTCTCTCTCTCTCTCTCTCTCTCTCTCTCTCTCTCTCTCTCTCTCTCTTTCTTGACTTTTCACTGTTTGTCGCATTTTAAAACGTTCTATTGGATGAAAATGTGTTTTGTTTTAAATGTTGTGTATTGTTTTTATTGCTGTTGTTATTATTATCATTAATTAGTCGTAGTAGTAGTAGCAGTAGAGTAGTATTAGTAGTAGTAGTACTAGTAGTAGTAGTAGCAGTAGTAGTAGTAGTAGTAGTAGTAGTAGCAGTAATAATAGTATATTCAATTAATACATTACGTACAGACGGAACAAGAGAAAAGAAAAGAAGAAAAATAAAACAAAAAAAAATTAAGGAAAAGGAAAGAGAAGAAATAAAAAAAAACGAGTGAAATAATAAGAAACCAAAGCACTATTAACTGAACACATGAAAAGAAAAAAAAAGAAAAAAAAAAAAAACAGCCACAAATTCGTGCAACTTCACAATAAATCTTCATGTTAGTTTAATTATGAGCTTCGGGAGAAAGGCGCCGTGTTGGGAATCGAACCCAGGACGCAAGCAAGAAGGTGAACCATGTTACCAATCAAACTGTGGGGGGTTTTCGTGCTCCTTTGGGAGTGTGTTGAGTGTGGTGGTGGTGGTGGTGGTGGTGGTCGTGGTGGTGATGGTGGCAAAAATGTATTATTATTATTATCATTATTATTATTATTATTATTATTATTATTATTATTATTATTATCATTATTATATGTTGTTTTGCTGTTGTTGTTGTTGTTGTTGTTGTTGTTGCATTGGCAGTCGTAATAGTAGTAGTAGTAGTAGTAGTAGTAGTAGTAGTAGTAATAGTAGTAGTAGTAGTAGTAGTAGTAGTAGTAGTAGTAGTAGTATAATAGTAGCTGTAGTAGTAGTTATTGTTGTTATTGTTGTTTTGTTGTTTTCAGTGGTAGTAGTAACACTAACAACAATAACAACAACAACAACAACAACAACAACAACTACAACACTCACTAAAAGCAGAAGCAATATCAACGCTACCAGGTAAAATAGAAACACGAAACACACACACACACACACACACACACACACACACACACACACACACACACACACACGTATTGAAATGGAAGCACAGTGTTGGCAGCGAGTGATAGTAACACAACACAATCGCAACACACCCCTGCAACACACACCTTGCAAACACTTGGCATCACTTAGCAGCAGCGGGCGCGGGGGAGACACAATCCTGCTGGCGTATTTTAGTTAACCGTGACATACAAGCAGAAATAACTTGTTCATAACGGCACCAGAGAGAGAGAGAGAGAGAGAGAGAGAGAGAGAGAGAGAGAGAGAGAGAGAGAGAGAGAGAGAGAGAGAGAGAGAGAGTGAGTGTGTGGTGTGTGTGTGTGTGTAAGGTGTTGGTACATAAATGTGTCGTTATTTTCCGTTCGTTTTATTGTTGAATTTTTACTTTGACGATTTTGTGAATGACTTTGCTTTTTGTGATTCCTTTTTTTAATGCTAACTGAAATGTACGTGGTTCGTATTTAATTTTGTTTATTTTATTTATTTATTTATTGGTTTTCTGTTTTCAGTTTGTTTAGAAATTATTGTTTTTTTTTCATTAATGCTGGTTGAATTGTACTTTTTTTTTGTGTATTTTACTTCGTTTTTTGGGATTAGTTATTTGTTTTCCACTTTGTTTTGAGATGAGTTGGTGTTTATTTTCTTTAGAGATGAACTGTCAATATTTCCCCTCCCATTCGTTTAGAAATTAATTATTACTTTTTTTTATTTTTAATTTTGTTTTTGAAATGATTACTATTTTTTTTTTTTACTTTTATATGGAGATGAACTGCTATTTTTTTTCCACTGTTTAGAGATGAACTACCATTATTTTTTTTTTCAATTTGTTTAAAAATAAAAAAAAATGCTTATTAAACATTCCTTTCCTATCAGTTTTTATACTAATTGAAATGTACGTGATCTGTATTTCACTCTTTGTTTACAGATTAACTTCTACTAATCTTTTACTTTGTTTAGAGGTGAACTATTACTATTATCTTTTAGTTTGTTTACACTTCTTACCTCGTTTTCCATTCTTTATTACTAACTGAAATGTTATAAAAGATTTGTGTTTCATCTTGCTCAGAAAAGTAATACTGTTTTCTATCTTTTTTTTCACTTTTTTTGACACACTACTACTGTTTTGCTTTTTTTCCACTTTTCTCATTGCCTTCCACGCTTCCTTTTAAGTACTAATTGAAATCTTGTGGCTACTTTGTGTTTCATCTTGTTCTGGGATGCAACACTGTTTTTATTATTGTTTTTGTTTTTTTCGCCACTCTTTTTTTAGATATAGTGCCATTTTCTTTCATTTTTCACTTTCAACATCGCCTTCCACGCTTCCTTTTAAATAAAAATAAAGTAGGTGGTCTGTGTTTCACCTTGTTCTGGAATGTAACACTGTTCTTTTCCTTATTTTCACTCTTTTCACGCTGCTTTCCTTGCTTCTCTTTAACACTAATTGAAATGTTTGTCCTTTATATCTCATTCCACTCACAGCTACAACATTGTTTCGCTTTTCACATTTCTGTCTTTTTTTCTTTTTTCGCACCTAAACTTTCACATTTAATTTCCTTTACAGTCACGCTATTCTGCTATTTCCCACATTTTTTTTTTTGGGGGGGGGGGTCTTTTTAAACTCGCATAAAAGTTTTCAACATCATATCTACATAGTTTACATTTTTCTGTCAGTTTTCCTTTTATCACTGCAAAAGTAACGTGAACCTTGGAACAACCACGTGTAGACCTGATGGCTTCTTGCAGCTTCCTTTATTTATCTTATTTTTTTCCACGCTGTTATGTTCTGATTCCATTTCTGGCAGCTGTTATGAGACAATAATAATAATAATAAAAAAAAAAAATTATACGTCTATTTTCTCCAACCCATTCAAGTGTTTCGTATTTCATTTTTACAATTTTATATCTTTTGATTATTTATTTCTATCAGTACAGAAGGAATATATACAACACATGAATACAATAGTACAGCATAACATCCAATTTATCTTCCTCTCTCGTGAATAAAAAGATAAATGAATAATTCTACGAGTTGTGTGTTTTCATCAGGACTGTTTTCAAAGGTCAAGCAGATAATTAGATCAGATCCTCTTGGTTATTTTTTTATTTTAATTTTTTTTCTCCATTGGAGGAACAAAAACCACGTTAAACTATCACTGGAATCACAGAAACACACTTGAAAATATATACCTTCCATACACGCACACACTACATACACACAAGTACAAACAACACCGCAAAACAAAAACAAAACAAAACAAAAAAAAAATATATAACTAAGCCAATTAATTCCCAAAAGCAGCAAAAATCATGTCAAACCATTAACAGAATCACAGAAATACACTTGATAACTTATAATAACTTCCACTACACACACACACACACACACACACACACACACACACACACACACACAAAAAAAAAAAAAAAAAACAAATAATTCCGAAAAGCAGCACTCATTAACTACCTAACAAGTCTTCAGCAACTCTAGTGAATAATAAAACAACGCACTCGAATCTTTTGTTAACCTTTATAGAGATTCAAAAAAGCGCAAAACCCTCCTTAATTAGACAGGTAAGACGAGCAGACAGGTGAAGCAGGTGAGGTAAGGCTGGATATCATACCTGTTCAGCGCCTAACCCTTTGTGTACCTATATGTATTTCTCACCTGTCATTCTGGGAACGACTCAATTGTAAATGTGTGTGGAAATATTGGTTTGTGTGTGTGTGTGTGTGTGTGTGTGTGTGTGTGTGTGTGTGTGTGTGTG
>NC_087190.1:2352500-2355000 GCF_035594125.1 Scylla paramamosain | reverse complement strand
AGTGAAACAACAAACAGTGACAGAAATTCAAACACAAACGCTTTCAAAGTTAAAAACCTATTTCATTTCCCGTAACACCACCACCACCACCACCAACAACAACACCAACAACAACAACAACAAAATATACGTCTGACTGATTACAAGCGAAATAAATCAAACAAACAAACAGCAACCAACGACAGGAACTTGAACACAAAACAAAAGCTCTTAAACTTAAAACTGGGACGAATATTTATCATTTTGTAGCATGGAACACCTCACAAAGGAGATGAAGCCGGAGAGACGAGGCATATACGGTCTCAGGTTAACAAGAAGGAGGATCAAGGCGGAATCTCAAGAGCACTGCAAGGCTTCGGGTATCAAAAGGGAGGTTTCAAGATGCCTATATCCTGAATAATCTCTTTTAACTGCACGCTCTTGGATCTGACACCTATTGTGGACATTTTTTCCATTCTTTTTTGTCACCCTTCCCTGAGAACCTGTAAAAAAAATATCAGTAAATTAAATGAGTGAATAAATGAATGAATGGATGGATAAATTAAGGAAGATGAGACGTGGAGGCAAAGACGCTGCTGGATTATGATAAATAAAATAAAAAGCATTCACAGTAATTCTAAGATATCTACTCGCTATTTAACCCTTTCACTACTGGGCAAATATTTCCTTATATACACCTACGATTTTTTAGACACTTAATTACGTGTTCCAGCCTCTTCACTAGTTATGAGGCCTAGAAAAGACAAACTTACCTCTCTCTCCTCTCTTTTGTCTTCCTGTATCCGAGGAAAACTTTTTTTTTTTTTTTTTTGTTTTTACAGTGAACTCAATAGTGACCAAAGAAAGACCTTAACAGTGAAACGATTAAGCTGCAGCCCAACCTTTTCTTAATCCATGCATCCTTTCAGCAGCTTTTGGGAAATTTATGTACCCTCGTGCCTGGGACAGTTAATTACAAAAAAAAAAAAAAAAAAAAAAAAAAGAAAGAAAAAAATAAATAGATAAAAACAAAATAAAATAGATAAATAAATAAATATATCAATAAATCACATTAATATTTCACGTTTTCCTCTAGTTTTAAGAATGGAAATATAAAAAAAAAAATAAATGTACTGGATCCCTATTTTAAACATGGGGAAATAAATGGGGTTCTAAATAATTCTTATGTACTGTAGGTGCTAAATGTATGATAAAACAAAATAATGCATCTCGACCCCGTTAAATGAGTTTCTACAAAATTCTTTATTATGAGAGAGAGAGAGAGAGAGAGAGAGAGAGAGAGAGAGAGAGAGAGAGAGAGAGAGAGAGAGAGAGAGAGAGAGAGAGAGAGAGAGAGAGAGAGAGAGAGAGAGAGAGAGAGATTCAACAACAACAACAACAACAACAACAACAACAACAACAACAACAACAACAACAACAAAAAAGATTAATTGAATTTTCTTAGCAATTAACTACTTAAGAAACTGTAATTAAGAACAAAAAAAAAAAAAGTCTAATAAAAAAAGTTACCAAATATTAACCAAACTGATCACCGCTTATCATAGGAATATATTGACAGGTGCGATACAGGTGTCTAATTAAAGGTGTTAGCGTGTACCTGGCTGTGGCGGGGACAGGTGGGCACACAGGTAAGTCAGGCTCCATTACAGGTGTCGCCCGCTGACAGGTGTAATTAAGAAGGCAATGTGACATCACGGAAGAGGTGTTCCTGAGTTCATTAAATGCTCTGTCAGTCTGCAGTGTTTAGTGTTGTGCTGCTCTCGCGCGCCCGCACACACACACACACACACACACACACACACACACACACACACACACACACACACACACACACACACACACACACACACACACACACACACAAGATTAATTTTCTGATATTTTGAAGCTCCTGCTGCTGCTGCTACTGCTGCTACTACTACTACTGCTACTACTACTACCACTACTACTACTACTCCAATAACAATAGCAGGTACTACTACAACAAGAACAGCAACTACTACTACTACTACTACTTCCACTATCACTACCAGCTATACTACCTTAAAAACAGATAAAAGACCCTGTCAACGCAAACAAATAAACAAACAAACAAACAAACGTCATCAGAGAGAGAGAGAGAGAGAGAGAGAGAGAGAGAGAGAGAGAGAGAGAGAGAGAGAGAGAGAGAGAGAGAGAGAGAGAGACGGCTTTATTTGTGAGGATTATCAATGCAGACAGAGCACCATTTATGATAGAAATAACCTCTCGTTTGTCCAATCAGAGCGCAATATCAGAATATGACTCGTAATGGCCTGAGCCGAGCAGGTGTGAGAGGTGCATGCTAATCACACACCTGAGCATAAAGGAGTAATATACACACCTGCTGCTTTGGCTGATTATACCTGAGTTACTGCTTAAATTAATGCTGCTGCTGACGATGATGCTGCTACTTTATGTAAGAGCGGCGCTGGATGAAAAAAGCCCACTGAGGGTAAAAGTGTTATTCGAAATTGGAGGA
>NC_087190.1:2345000-2347500 GCF_035594125.1 Scylla paramamosain | reverse complement strand
CACTGAGGCTTCGGGAAATGAAAGATACACAATTAACAAGTCCAAAAGAGCTGTAACTATAGAAACAACAGCACAGGTCAAGCCAGCACTAAAACTTAACCTAACTTAACTAAATAAACAACACCATCTATCAAGCCAACACCAAAAAAAAACAACTTAGCCTAGCCTAACTATTAGATACAACAACACGGATTTAGCCAACAATGAAACCTAAGTATAAAAATAACAGTCCATACCAAGCCATCACCAAAAGATAAAAAAACTAAACTACCTAACCTAAACTACCCTAATTTAACCTAACCTAACCTACCCTAACCTAACCTAACCTAAACTACCCTAATTTAACCTAACCTAACCTACCCTAACCTAACCTAACCTAACCTACCCTAACCTAACCTACCCTAACCTAACCTAACCTAAACTACCCTAATTTAACCTAACCTAACCTACCCTAACCTAACCTAACCTAACCTAACCTAAACTACCCTAATTTAACCTAACCTAACCTACCCTAACCTAACCTAACCTACCCTAACCTAACCTAACCTAACCTAAACTACCCTAATTTAACCTAACCTAACCTAACCTAACCTAATTTAACCTAACCTAACCTAACCTACCCTAACCAAACCTAACCCTAATTTAACCTATCCTAACCTAACCTACCCTACCCTTACCTAACCTATCCTAACCTAACCTAACCTAACCTACCCTAGCCCTAATCTACCGTAGCCAAACCTACTCTAGCCTAACCTACCCTAACCTAACCTAACCTAACCTAACCTAACCTACCCTAACCTAACCTAACCTAACCTAACCTAACCTACCCTAACCTAACCTAACCTAACCTAACCTAAACTACCCTAACCTAACCTAACCTAACCTAACCTAACCTAACCTACCCAACCCTGCCCTAACCTAACCTACCCTAGCTATATAAACAACAGCAAATAACAAGCCAACAAACAGTGAAGGGTTAGCTGGAAAACGTTCTATTATTAGTATCCAGAGGGGCAGCGAGGCATGGCAAGAGATCACAGACTATGCTAAAATTGAGAAATATCTGGGAGACTTTCCAAGAGGCGAGGGAGGAGAGATGGAGAAGCATTACGAGGGAGAGAGAAAGAAGGATCACAGAGAGAGAGAGAGAGATAGAGAAGAAATTGAGAAGAATTCGTAAGGAAGTAGAGAATAAATGGAGATGTTTTAGGGACGAAGGAGGGATGGAATGGAGAAGAATTAGTGTGGGTGAAAGAGAAGGAAAGAGGAAGGAGAGAGAGGGAGGGAGGGAGGGAGGGAGGGAGAGGAGGAAGAGAGAGAAGAATGGAGTATTGTTTAGCGTGAGGAGGAAAGAAATGGAGAGGAATGTGTATGAGAGAGAGAGAGAGAGAGAGAGAGAGAGAGAGAGAGAGAGAGAGAGAGAGAGAGAGAGAGAGAGAGAGAGAGAGAGAGAGAGAGAGAGAGAGAGAGAGAGAGAGAGAGAGAGAGAGACCCACACACACCTAAACCCCTACCACCCCCTCACACACACACACACACACACACACACACACACACACACACACTGTTTATTTCACTGCAATAATACCTTTAGTGTCCATCACCTTGGTAATTTAAACAGCGCGCGCCGCTTATCCTCTGCCTGGCTTGGTTATTTAGTTATTTAGTACACGTGGCGCCATCTCCCGTCTGACGTAATTACACTATTAATATATATTACCGTTCATCATGCCGAGCTCCTCAGTACATAGCGAAAGTAATTAGCTGTGAAAAATGACCGCCGTGTGTGTGTGTGTGTGTGTGTGTGTGTGTGAGAGAGAGAGTGGGAGGGAAGGAGGGAGGGACGCGGGAACAGAGAAGGAAAATGAGTGAAAGGAAGATATTGTGATTTGTATGTGATTTGTTAACTATACATGTTTGTAATCTAGAAACGTTCAAGATATGAATGAAAGAACACACATCTAGAACACACACACACACACACACACACACACACACACATACATACACAATAAACAATAAAACAGAAAATAAGGGAGCAGAAAACTCATACCGTGCGCAGTTATGCAAAACAGACAAAAAAAAAGTCACAATAACACACACACACACACACACACACACACACACACACACAAGAACAAAAACAAAGAAACAAGAGATTAAAAGTAGAAAAAAAGAGAACGAAAACTACAAAACACGAACAAAATACGAAAAGACGACCAGATAAAAAAAAGAAAAGAAAAAAAGAAAAATAGAAAAACACAACCACAAAACACAAACACAAACAAACACACAAACCAAGGCAAAACAAAAGCAACACAGAAACACAAGTGAATAAAAAAAAAACATAAAAACACACTAATGAAACACAAATACGGAACACAAATGAACACAAACAGTTGAAACACAAAATGAAACACAAATTAATAACAAATGAAACAAACAACTGAAGCAAAGGTAGAAAGAAAAAAACGCAGGTGAATCACGAAGCACAGGTGAG
>NC_087190.1:2327500-2335000 GCF_035594125.1 Scylla paramamosain | reverse complement strand
AAATCAAGAAGAGGAAAAGGAAAAATGGAAATAAAAGGAAACGAAAACAAGGAGGAAGAAAACTAAAGGAAGAGAGAAGGAAACAAAATTAAAATACGAAGTGGAAAGAGGGAGAAGCAAAAATAAAAATAAGAGGAAAAAGGAGAAATGGAAACAGAAGGAAAAGAAAACAGGAGAAAGGAGGAAGAAAAGGGAAGGAAGAGAGAAGGAAGAGGAATAAAGGAAAGGAAGAGAAAAGGAAGAGAAGACTACATACACATACGTTACACACACACACACACACACACACACACACACGTAGCAAAATACAAAACAACTTCACGCATTTTTTAATCGTTTTTCTCTCACACTGTTCGTTAATTGATGAACCTGGTAATTAATTCTGAACACTCTACAACAACACAAGGAAAATTTTAACTGCAAAATCACGAAATCACACTGATTTTGTACGGCAACACTTCTCCCTTTGACCAAACGACACTCGAAGCTCAAAAGAATAAATAATGCACTTAAAAATAAAAGGGAAATAAAAGAGGAGAGAGAGAGAGAGAGAGAGAGAGAGAGAGAGAGAGAGAGAGAGAGAGAGAGAGAGAGAGAGAGAGAGAGAGAGAGAGAAATCTTACTAAAAACCTTTTTCGAATCAGGGAGTACACGTCTCTCTCTCTCTCTCTCTCTCTCTCTCTCTCTCTCTCTCTCTCTCTCTCTCTCTCTCTCACATTACTCTATTTCTTTTCTCTTTCCGCTAAACCACACACCATTCTTTTCTCTTTTCCTTCTCTCTCTCTCTCTCTCTCTCTCTCTCTCTCTCTCTCTCTCTCTCTCTCTCTCTCTCTCTCTCTCTCTCTCTCAGTGGTCAGAACACAGCACGCCACATCAATAAACACAGCAGCCTCGGACAGGACAGCAACACAGCTACGCAATACAGACCAACATATTAACAACAACAGCAACACAAAAATAACACAAAACGCATCAAGATAACACAAAATAACAAAACAAGCAACACAATAACAAAAAAAGTAACACAAAAGCAACAAAAAAACAACGGGGAACACAATAAAAACAATAAAATCAACACAAAACAACACAAATGCAACACAAAACATTACAGAATAACAAAGTAACACAAAGGAACACAAAAAACAAAACAACACAACACGAAAACAACGCGAACCAACGCAAAAAAAAAAACACAAAAACTAAACACAAACCAACACAAAAAAGCAACACAAAGAAACACAAAAAAACAGAAAACAACACCACAACACAAGGGAAGCCTGAAGCAAGAGACCTGAAACACTAGCAACAAGAGAGAGAGAGAGAGAGAGAGAGAGAGAGAGAGTGGGGGGAAAGACGAGGCAACAATGAGGGTTTCTTGTTAATTAAGGGAAACTACGTGAGGCAGTGGGGAGGGGGGAAGAAGGGGGAAGGGAGAGGGGAGAGGGGGAGAGAGGGGAAGGGTGGGGTTAAGAGGGAGGTGTAATGAACAATGTAGGAGTAATTTGTACAGGTAGAGGGAGGGAGGGAGGGAGAGAGGGAGGGAGAGTGAGTGGTAAGGGAGAGGTGTTGATGGCAATGTGTGTAAGTAGAGGAATCAGGAAGTGTGGGTAGAATGAGGGAGAGAGAGAAGGAGAGGGAGAGGGAGAGAGGGAGTGAGTTTGGAGTACTGAAAATATTGGTGTGTTTGTGTATTTGTGTTTTACGGGAGAGATTGATGTCTATTGGTTATTTTTATGGAAGGCAGAGCATAGTAACACACACACACACACACACACACACACACAAACACACACACACACACACTTTCTGAACTAAACTGTCTGACGCTTTTCCTTCAGGTTATTATTCTTATTTTTTTGGAGGATGAACATTTCAATATTTTTCTTTCATTTTTCTCGTTCTTTTTCATTTTTCTCCCCCTGGCGTGTCTCTGTGGCATAAAAAAACACTTAACCCAACACTCGCTAATGCAAAGACACCAAAAACTTTTCCCATCCAGTATTATTTTCAGCACCAAAGCTCACGAAAGCCCACAAACAAGATACTTATCCTCCAATTATGAATGACTTTTTGACTTTTCTTTAGACTGGTACCTCGGTGGGCCTTTTTTTTTTTTTTTCGTTCTTTTTGTTGCCCTAAGCCAATATTTCTCTTACACACACAAAAAGAAAAAAAAAAAACACACCCAGAAACAATATTTAGACAGGAAAATTTATGGATGGAGATGATAGAAGGAAATAAGTAGGCATGTTTCACACAGGGACAGCCACGTGTAGGCCTGATGGCTTCTTGCAGCTTCCCTTATATGTTCTTAGTAACCCTTTCACTCATAATGACTCCCGTAATTTTACCTTCAACAACCCTATGCAATTAAGGTAAGTTATAAAAAGCTTTACTATAAATATTCAATGGTACCTTTTGCTTTGAGGTTAATCTTTCAAAACCTTTATCTAAATTTACACAAGACTGCAGTACCAAGATGAGAAGAAGCTGTAACACTGAAAACAGAGACACATTTACAGACAGTTTCATAGTCTCCTACTTGTTTGAGATCTTACCAACAAGGAAAGCGTTTTGGTTGGACAGCTTACAAAAAACACTGGACTTAGCCCTATTGCCTCAGCGGTTCCTTCGTTGGTACACTCCTAAACGAAAAGCAGCGTTGTTGATTGTGGAACCTGATCACGGCTAAAGTACATTTATTTGTTAGCTAGCAAACGAAAATGATGACAGTGGAATTGACTTTTATCACAAAACCCACCAGACCACTTCGAAGCCATGCAAGAGAGAGAGAGAGAGAGAGAGAGAGAGAGAGAAAGCGAGGTAACACTCCCACTCTTCTTAAATACCTCGCTACCTCTTGCTTGAGCCTCCAAAGACGATTACAGCAAGGGATCAATATCGCTAAGACTGCTTCCAATTGTTTTTCAGCGGCTGCCGAAGTGAGGACAATGAGAGAAGTAAGGAAAGAGCTTAGCAGGAGGAGGAGGAGGAGGAGCAGGAGGAGGAGGAGGATTGATTGATTAATTGAATGACTGAATATATTGCCAAAAGATGTCATAATTTCTGAAGTAATTAGAGGAGGATGAGGAGAAAGAGGAGTAGGAGGAGGAAGAGGAGGAGGAGAGTAAGAGTATATAAATTAGTGAGGAGGGACTTAAGAGGATATCTAATTAGGAATACAGTAAGTAGTAAGTAGGTAAGCAGAAAGATAACAAAGGAGGCAGGATCAGCAGAGGAGCAGATGAACAGGTAGATAATTAGAAGGTAGGTAGAAAGGTAGGCAAGGATCGAGAACAGGTGAAAATAAAGGAAAAGTGCAGGAAAAGTAAAGGGAAAGTAAAAGGAAAATCTGTGTTGTAAATGGAGGAGAGGAAGGTACATTGATAAAAGGGTAAATAAAAGCAAAGGTGAAGAATAATGTTACTGGGTCGCCCTTCTCCCTTGTTTGTTTGCTTTGTGTCTGTGTTTATTTGTTTGGGGAGTTTCTCAGGTAAGTAAATTGAAACGTGTATTAAAGTGTGCTTGTCATGTACGTTTTCTTTGTATTATTCCTGTTTACTTTTGCAATCTCTCTGTCTCCCTCTCCCTCTCTCTTTATCTCTCTCTCTCTAGGCTACATCCTCTTGTATCATTCACTCGCAGAGGTAATCCGCGCGCTGCCACCATTGTGTACAGTATCGCTATCTCCCCGTTTTCTTTTCCGCTTTCCACGTTCCTCTCCTTGCTCTGTTCATCACGAGCCAGAGACACGACCAACACTCCTCCACCCAAGTGCTAATATTGATGTAATCTTCAATAATAAACGTCTGATATCTCATTAATACCGTCCCTCTCCTCTCTCTCCCTAGCGAGTATTTGAGAGAGTATCACCACTGAGTTACAAAGAGCTTGGTTCCTCCTGTGTTTTCGAGGGAGGTTCTTTTTTTTTTTTTGACTTAACCCTCCAAGTGTTCCCATTATACTCGTGTTGACACAACCTGACGCGCTGCTAGGGGAGGGGAAAAGGAAGGGAAAATCCAGGGGCTGAATGGCAGGCACCGCTACACTATTTGTTCAACTTTCACACCCACGGACGCGGCCCGGACGAGAGGCAGAGGCGAGGAGGGGGAGAGAAGGATACTGCTGCGTGTATGGTCATTGTTCCCATACGCAGGTGACTCCCACAGGTGAAATATAAATTGCAGAAGAGTATTTTTTTTTTTTTATGAGCGATAAGATATTTTTTTTAAGGTTTGTCTTGAAGAGGAAAGGAGGGAAAGGTATTGTCACGTGTATGGGCATTACACGCACACAAGTGACTCCCACAGACTAAATATAAAAAGTCAAATTTTTTTTTTGTGAGCGATTAGATATTTTTATATATCATATATAATATATGTTAGGTAAGGCTAGATATGATTTGGTTAGGTAAGATTAGGTTAGGTAGTGTTAGGTTGGGTAAAGTTAGATTAGGTTAGGTTTAAATTTCTTGTAAGATTAGGTCAGGTATGGTTAGGTTAGGTAAAGTTAGATTAGGTTAGGTTTAAATTTCTTCACTGTGCAGATCATGACTTTAAAAAGCACAAGTGACTCCAGCAGATGAAATATAAAAAGTCGAATATTTTTTTTCTTTGTGAGTGATTATATATTTTTAAGGTTTGTTTCGAACAGGAAAGGAAGGAAAAAGTACTGCCATGTGTACCATCATCGGTCACACACACAGGTGACTCTACAGGTAAAATATTAAAAGTAACGGTGTATTTTTTAATTCTTTGTGAGCAACACTACTTGTTTTCGAGGTTTGGTTTGAAGAAGAGGATAAACAAAATAAGGAAAGGAGAGGAAGGAACTGGTTATGTTATGTTAGGTAATGCTACGTATGATTAGGTTAGGTAAGATCAGATTACATAGGGTTAGGTCAGGTTAGGTTAGGTTAGGTTGGGTTAGGTTAAGTTAAGTTAGTTTAGGTTTAAATTCCTTCACTGTGCACATCATGACTTGAAAAAGCGTCACACTCTGCCCAGAAATAAATAGTCAGTGTCTGGAATTTAACAGGATGAGGTTATTTTCACAACCCTCAGAGGATCTAACTGCTTGTTTCCTCTGTCTTTTAGGAATGTGCTCCGTGGAAAAGAGAGGAAGGCACACACTGGTCACTGTTTGGGGTCCTGGGAGTGACTGGCGGGAGGGAGGGAAGGAGGCAAGGGATATTGTCACATATAGAAAGTCTCTGAAACTTATAATGCTTAGATGAAACAAATAATTCCCCATTTATTGTTTTATCCTTTAATTTACTGTTCAACTTCATTTCAGTGCCTTGCTCCTAAAGCTTTTCATTATTATTAATATTATTATTTATTTTTTTCTAATTTTTTTATTCTATTATTATTATTATTATTATTATTATTATTTTTTTTTTGTGTGTGTGTCTATGTGCTTCGTCTTCCTTTCCACGGTACCTGCACCACACCTGCACCACACCCGCACCACACCCGCACCACACGGCAACATTTTACTGTAATTTATACATAGACCATTCATGTTATCGTTCCCAAGATGTCTTTTCATGTTTTTTTTTTATTTTTTTTATTAAGTTTATAGTTACTAAAGTATCTATCTATCTATAAATCTATCTAACTGTAAATATGACTCGAGAGCACTTTAACTTTTTGCAGGATCCGACATTAAGATTAACCGTGAGAATCTTGCAATGGATAGACGGGGGCAAATCCTTTCTCACTGTTAAGCGTAATTGTAAATACAGCATTGTGACTACAAAGCTCCTACTAATGGAACAGAATAGCACTTCACTTTTTACAAGGCTTGACTTCGAGTATTCGTGAGAATTTTGCAATGACTAGACCTTAGCGTGTTCTTCCTCACCCTTCTAATTTTCCTCTTCCTCTTCCTCACCTTCCACATTTCATTATTATCCTCCTCATGTTCCCCACCTACTTGATCATCGTCTTTTTCTTCCTCCTCCTCCTCCTCTTCACTATCTTTATCATCCTCCTCCTCTTCCTTATCTCCCTTATAATCCTCCTCCTCTTCTTCTTCGTCTTCTTTATCATGAACCTCTCATTCCTTTTTTTTTTTTTTTTTATGTAGGAAGGACACTGGCCAAGGGCAACAAAAATCCAATAAAAAAATATGCCCACTGAAATGCCAGTCCCATAAAAGGGTCAAAGCAGTGGTCAAAAATTGATGAATAAGTGTCTTGAAACCTCCCTCTTGAAGGAATTCAAGTCATAGGAAGGTGGAAATACAGAAGCAGGCAGGGAGTTCCAGAGAGTTCCTTGCTTTCCTCATAATCGCTTTCCTCTTCTTCTTCACTATCTTTTCTTTCCTCCTCCTCTTCCTTACCTCTCCTATAATCGTCGTCCTCTTCCTCTTCTTCTTCTTCTTCATCAGCCTCCTCCTCCTCCTCCTCCTCTTCATCATAATCTCATTCCTCGCCTCTCACTTTTTATTGTTCGTGTTTTCATTGTTTTTATTGCCACCCCCGTGTTTTATTATCGCTTTCATCACCACGTTTTCCCACCAATGGCGTGCGGGAATCCCAGTTAGTTTTACACCTTTTAGCCCAAAACTTTCCCTGAAATATTCAAACTGCGAGCGAGGATGACACCGCTTCAAACTTTGATGATAAAACTACAAACAACTCACTCACGCACGCACTCACTGACTCACTCAACCCTCTCTCACTCTCTCTCCCTCGTTCACTCACTCACCTACCTCTCTCTCTCTCTCTCTCTCTCTCTCTCCATCCACTTTTTTTTACCATTCATTTTATTCCGTCTATTTTTTTTTTCATCGCGAATAAAGACATGAAAGTTTTATGAAAGAAAAATAAAACTGGGCGCAGTAACCCTTTTTTTTTTCTTTTTTTTCTTGTCACCGATTTTTATTTCAGTACCACCATGAATCTGCCCTTTAAACAAACTGCCGTCGCTAGTGAGAACCGAGAGAGAGAGAGAGAGGGAGATGGGGAAGGGGGAGGAAAGAGGTAGGGAAGGCAATTCGGGAGGATGTTTTGGGGAAGGAAAGAAGGAAGGGGAAAGTTACATGCTTTTCCCCCACAACCTTCTGTCACAAGCCATTTTTATCCAATGTTTATGACTCTGTTTTCACCCAAAGCTGCAGGAGAGGAGGGCCCTTCGTGGCTAATTTAGAGGCGTCCGATTGATTTCGCTACATCGCGGGGGCTGGCGGCGCTCCGGTTGGGGGTGAAGAAGGGTGAGGGAGGGGGAGAGGCCCTGGGAAAAGCTACACAGGCATAAACGTCACGAGTCTGAGGTAGGAGTCATCGGTAAGGGAACAACAGGGCGTGAGAAACAGGTGAGAGGAACGCTGGGGAAGATAAGGAAGGTGACAGTATGAGAGACCTTTAAATATGAATTGCTGGATCTTTAATAATTGAAATACAGAAGATAACCGTGTTGTATGTATGAGAAATAGGGAAACAAGGTATAAAGAGTAGAAAAGTGAGGCGAGGAGGCCACTGGGGAGGACAGCAAA
>NC_087190.1:2305000-2317500 GCF_035594125.1 Scylla paramamosain | reverse complement strand
TTATTTCCAAAAATTGTAGTTTATTTTCTACATTATTTACATGCACCTTGTCAGTAGATCGTCCACAATGGCGGTAAAGGAAGCTAAAGCACATTGAGACACGTGACAGGATAAAACCAAATGATAGAGAATGAACGCTACCTGAAATAAAAGAAGATAAATATGTAAAAGTCAAAATAATAGCACCAAAGTTATGTTTACACTGACCTGAAGCACAATACAACACGAGAGAGAATAAAACCAAATAACACAGAATGAACACTGCCTCAGGAATAAAAAGAGAAGATAAATATATAAAAATGAAAAGAATACCACCAAAATTATGACTACAATGTCTCAACTTGATAGTAAAAAAAATGATACATATTTTTTATACGTGAATATTACAGACGCAAGAAGGAACGGAGGTAAAAGATGAAGAAGCAACGTCACGATGAAGGAGAAGAATAAAGAAAAAAAAAATCAGTCGAACACGCTGTATATTTTGTTCTGAATACAAAGAAGGAAGAAAAAGAAAAAAAAAATGATACAGTTATTTGAATCTCACCTGTCTGGCCACAAGATTACCTGGTGATAAAGAAAACTAAGAATACTTGCAATTTAAAACATAGAGAAATACTAGTAACTCAAAACAAAAGGAAATACAACACAAAAGGAATATTTACAACACATCTCTCTCTCTCTCTCTCTCTCTCTCTCTCTCTCTCTCTGCTCCCTATCTCCTTTCCTACAAGCAAAAAAACAACAAGCCAAACAATTAGTACTGTGTTGTCTGTGACTCAAAAAATCTGTTACCATTTTCTCATTGCTGTTGTTGTTGCGTTTGTTGTTGTTGTTGTTGTTGTTGTTGTTGTTGTTGTTGGCGGTGGTGGGGTTGGTATTGGTGCTGCTGCTGTTGTTATTAGTGGTGGCGCTGTTGACGCTGCTGTTGTCGTTGCTCTTGTTATTGTTGTTGTTGTTGTTGTTGTTGCTGATGCAGTAGTAGTAGTAGTAGTAGTAGTAGTAGCAGTAGTTGTAGTTGTTGTAGTTGTTGTTGTTGCTGATGCAGTAGTAGTAGTAGTAGTTGTAGTAGTAGTAATAGTTGTAGTTGTAGTTGTTGAAGTTGTTGTAGTTGTTGTAAAAGTAGTAGTAGTAGTTGTAGTTGTTGTTGCTGATGTAGTAGTAGTAGTAGTAGTAGTAGTAGTAGTAGTAGTAGTAGTAGTTGTTGTTGTTGTACTTGTTGTAGTAGTAGTTGTTGTTGTTGTTGTTGTTGTTGTTGTTGTACTTGTTGTAGTAGTTGTAGTTGTTGTTGTAGTTGTTGTTGTTGTTGTTGTTGTTGTTGTTGCTGATGCAATAGTGGTAATAGTAGTTGTAGTAGCAGTAATAGTTGTAGTTGTAGTAGTAATTGTAGTTGTAGGAGCTGTAGTTGTTGTAGTAATAGTAGCTGTGTTGTAGTTGTTGTAGAAATAGTAGCTGTGTTGTAGTTGTTGTAGTAGCTGTAGTTGTTGTAGTAGTAGTAGTAATAGTTGTAGTTTTTGTCATTGTTGTAGTGGAGCAGCAGGCGGAACACAGCGGCACAAAGACTGTCACACGTTTCTATAAGTGCTTCAAGTGAACAGTCGAATTATTCACGCAATTTGCAAAGTGACCGGATGAATCAGGTATTTCGTAATTTGCTTGAATTTTGTCACTTCGCTAAATGCATGCTTTTAAGCCCTCGGTGTCTGTCTGTCTGTATGTCTGGTAGCACTGTCTGTCTGTTTCTCTATCTGTTTTCCTTTATTTCTGTCTGTCCGTCTGTCTGTCTGTTTGTCTATCTCTCTGTCTCTATGTATGTCTAGTAGCTGTGTCTGTCTGTCTGTCTGTCTCGTAGAATTGTGTGTCTGTCTGTCTGTCTGTTGGTCTCTGGTGGGATCATCTGTCTGTCTGTCTGTCTGTCTGTCTGTCTGTCTGTCTGTCTGGATGTTAGTCACCTTTTATCTTCTCTCTGGCTCTCTGGTATAATCGTCAGGCTGTCTGTTTGTCTGCATGTTTGTCTAGTTTGTTTCTTTTTTTTTCTATTTTGTCTGTGTTTGTTTGTGCGGTTGAATACATATTTCTCTATCTATCGATTTGTTTGATAATTAGTCTATCTATCTATGTATGTATGTATGTTCCTTCTTTCTATCCATGTTTATGTATGTATGTATGTATGTATCTATCTATCTATATGTATGTATGTATGTATGCATGTATTTATGTATGTATTCACCTCTCTACCCTCCTCCATACATACACACAAACTATTCACATTTCTATTTTCTGTCTGTCTATTTCTGTATACCTGTCTATCTATCCGTCTAAACGAGAGAGGGAAAGGTAAACACACACACACACACACATACACCCACCCACACACACACAGACACACACACACACACACACCAAATGCTACTCAAACAAAACACTCAACATTTTTCATTTCACTAAAACAACAACATGAAAGAAAAACATAAAAGAAATTCTACACAACATGGACACAGCATGGCACATTAATTCATTTCCTCGCAAAAAATGAAGAAAAATAATAATAATAAAAAAGAAAGAGGAGAAACACGAAGAAAGTAATTATAAAGAGGACTAAGAGGAAGAAGAGGAAGAGAAAACCAAAGCTGGAATATAAACTTTAAACTCACGTATTATATGAGAACAAGGAAAAAGAGGATAAAGAAGAAGAGGAGGAGGAGGAGGAAGAAGAAGAAAAAGAAGAATATGCTTTTAACTTAAAGGGTACATGAATAAAGAGGAAGAGGAAGAAGACAAAGGAAGAATACAAACATTAAACTCATCTATAACATATGAACATGGAGGAGGAGGAGGAGGAGGAGGAGGGAACACTAATTTGAAGAGCAAGAAAGAAGGAGATGGAGAAGATGGAGGAGGAAGACGAGGTGAAAGATAAGGAGGGAAAGAAGAAGGAATTAGAAAAAAATGAGGATAAAGAGAAGGAGTGTAACACAAATAAGAGGAAGAGGAAGAGGAAGAGGAGGAGAAACAACGAGAAGCAAGGAAAGCAGCAAAAAAATAAAAATAAATAAATAAAACAAATAAATAAGAAGAGGAAGAAGAGAAAACGGATACTAAAAGAGGAGAAAAGACGAAATGGAATAGGAAAAGAAAAAAAAAAAACGGAAGAACAAGACAAAAAACGAAAAAAAAAACTAAAAATAATGAAGATGTAAGTGCAAGAGAAACAGAAAGTGGAAGATTAAGAGAAAAAAGGATGGAATAGGAGAAGAAGGGCGGAGAAACGAAGAAAATAAAAAAATAGCAAAAAAAAAAAAAAGTAAGAACGAGACAAAGATAACATGGAAAGATTAAGATATAAGAGAAAGAAAAAAAAAGAAAAAAAAATAAATAAAATAAACAAATAAATAAATAAATAAATAAATAAAACAAGACAAAAAAAAAAAACAGATAACACAAAGATTAAAACACGCAAAGAAAGAAAAAGAGTAGTAACGCAAGTAAGACAAGACAATAAGACAATAAAAAATGAAGGGAAGACAACAAGAAAGAAAAGGAAAAATATACACAAACTCTAATTTACTAACACTTTTTTGTCTATCACCTATTGTTTCCTACTCAGTACTGATGGATATTGTGAGAGGCATTACAACGAAACCACGAGCTTGAAAAATGGCGGGACCGGACTGTGAAGCAATTTCGCTAGATTTAACCCGCACACCCATAAAACTGGTGTACCTTCCCTGCCCGCCTGCCCGCCTTCCTTCCTTCCTTCCCTCCCAGCGCGGGAAAATACGAAAAGAGCTGTGTGGTTTACTTTTTGCTATGTGGGTGTCAGGTGGGGAGGGGTGAAGGGTTGGGGAGAGGGGTATAGTTGTAGTTTTGGTTATTGTTGTGGTGGTAGTGGTGGTGGTGGTTGTAGTAGTAGTAGTAGTAGTAGTAGTAGTAGTAGAGCCTCACCAAAAAAGAAAAAAAAAGAAATACAACACAATTATTCTTTATTCCACAACTGAACAAGCTAATCAGACTTAGCTAATCCTCTTACTCTCTCATTCTCCTCCATCCTTTACGCCAATAAGCACTAAAAAAAAAAAAAAAAAACCCTTTATCTAACACCCACACACAAACACACAAGAACACACAACACACCTGGAAAAAAATACCCACAATTCTCACCTTTCACACACCGGAGGACGTCCTAGCACACCTGACGTTAATTATTCACCTTTCCCGTACCGCTCTACTGGCCAGGTAAAGCAGGTGTTCATTTCCTATGTCACCACTAGTATAATTTTGGAGTCAGGAAAAACGCATGTAAATGTTAGCTTGCCCTTAGTATAAACACTGCCTTGTTGTGCTATCCATGTGCGTGTCACGATAGAAGGGTTGCGTGTTCCTGCTGTTGTCTGAATACACCTTTTTCATGTCCAGTTAATGAGGGAAGTGGTGAGGGGAAGTGAAGGGGAGAGAGAGAGAGCGAGAGGGGGTGGTCATAAGGGTACTGGTGAAGGGAGTGAGTTAGTGAGGGGGTGAGGAAGGCAAGAGGAGTGGTCCAGTGAGAGGGTAAGTGAGGGGAAGTGGTGAGAGGAGAAGTGGTCATATTGGTATTGAAAGGAGTGAGGGAGGAAAGAGGAGTGGGCCGGTGAGAGGGGAAGAGTGAGGGGAGAAGAGGTGACAGGTAAGGGGATGCGGGGAAAATGTTACAGGAAATGAAGGAAAGGAGGAAATGAGGGAATGGGTGGCAAGGAGTGAGGGGAGGTTGTAAGATGAGACAGAGGGGAAATATGAAAGTGACGGAAGTGAGGGGAAAGACGGCAGTGAAGGAGGAAATGAAGGGAGAAGTGAAGGGAGAGGCAAAGGCAAGAGGGAAAATGAGGGGAGATGGTAATATAAATGAAAATAAAAGTGAGGAATGTGAGGGGAAATTGTAAGTGAAGGGACAAATGAGGACAGGAAAGGGGAAGTGAAGGGAGATTACGAGGGGAGGTTGGAGGAAGAGAGTGAGGGGAGGTTATGAGTGGGAGGCAAGAGTAAGGAGTGAGGGGAAGTGGAAAAGAGAAGAGGAAGGGAGAGGGAGTGAGGGAAGGTTATGAGGGAAGGTAGACGAGGAGAAAAGTGAGGGGAAGTGGGGAAGAGGAGGAGAAGGGAGAGGGGAAAGTGAGTACAAGTTAGTGGAAGATTATTAGTGTGTGTGTGTGTGTGTGTGTGTGTGTGTGTGTGTGTGTGTGTGTGTGTGTGTGTGTGTGTGTGTGTGTGTGTGTGTGTGTTGCGGTCACGAGAGGCGGTCATTTAGCAACACTCAGTAACACCTCTTCCTCCTCCTCCTCCTCTTCCTCCTCCTCCTCCTCCTCCTCCTCCTCCTCGTCCCCTTCCTACTGTTTGACCTGTACAAAATAACGCCTTATTTAGCTCCATTCCCTCCACTCGCCTTGAGACACAATTTCCATTATATTTTAATTTTGCAGCAGTTTCCACGCAAGTTGTAGGAGTTTATATCAGTCAGCACCTTAACCGTGTCCTTGAGTCGTGGTGTAAATCATGGGTGTTCTTGTGACTGCTAGATTAGGTTAGGTTAGGTTAGGTTAGGTTACGTTATGTGAAGTTGTGTTGTGTTTGTGTACGGTTTTGTTAGGTTTAGTTATGCTGGTGTTAGGTTTAGTTATATTGTGTTAAATTGTGTTTTAATATGTTAAGTTTATTTTAGGGAAAGTTATGTTAGGTTAGGTTTGATTAGGTTAAGGTTAGGTTAGATTAAATTAGGTTGTACTAGGTTAGGTTAGGTTAGGTTAGGTTAGGTTAGGTTAGGTTTGGTTAGGTTAGGTTAGGTTAGGTAAGGTTAGATTAATTTAGGTTGTACTAGGTTAGGTTAGGTTAGGTTAGGTTAGGTTTGGTTAGGTTAGGTTAGGTTAGGTTAGGTTAGATTAATTTAGGTTGTACTAGGTTAGGTTAGGTTAGGTTAGGTTAGGTTAGGTTAGGTTTGGTTAGGTTAGGTTAGGTTAGGTTAGGTTAGATTAATTTAGGTTGTACTAGGTTAGGTTAGGTTAGGTTAGGTTAGGTTAGGTTAGGTTAGGTTAGGTTAGGTTAGGTTAGGTTAGGTTAGGTTAGGTTAGGTTAGGTTAGGTTTGGTTAGGTTAGGTTAGGTTAGATTAGGTTAGGTTAGGTTAGGTTAGATTAATTTAGGTTGTACTAGGTTAGGTTACGTTACTGTAGATCGGATTTGGTTCTGTTAAGTTTGGTTTGGTTGGACTATGTTAAGTTACGTTACGTTAGGTTAGGTTGGATTACGTCACATTAAGCTGTATTAGATTATGCTACGTCACCATTCATTCTACTAATTACTTTTACCAGTCACCTCAAGAAACCCAAACTTTTATCACTAATAAACCATAAATAAATATTCAGCCACACGTGCAGTTAATCTTATGTGCACAGGTGATACAGAATGTGAAAATGCCCCTTCCATTTCACAATTTACCTATTAAAACATTACACTACATTCAACTAATTAACCTTACGCATATTCACCTGTAACACCTGTATTTAATCTTAATCTGTACACGTGATGAAATAATGCAAACAAACATTCTCTTTTATGCTTTCACAACAAGACAATTCTTCTTATAATCAACAACAACTTTTAAACACATTTTTCTCCTACAGTCTGCTATAATACTTTAGTTAATCTCATTTTTTTTTATCTCTCCCTCTTTTTTTTTTTTTTTTGGCAATAACTCGTGTGTTATAGTCAGTGTAATATTTCTCTGATCTAAAAATGACAAAGTTAAATCTCCTTTTCTATTATTTCCCCGTGTGTCAATACAAACTATTTTTTTTTTCACAGCTCTCGGAATATCAACAAAGGGGGATGACAGCATAGAAAGAGCGAACAGTTTCAATATTAAAATTGTAAACTTAGTCGAAGTTATTAATCCAGTATCAATATCTTTACATTCAACACCTGTATTCAAGTTTTAATCTGTACACGTGACAAGGAAAGGTAAATATATTATTCGTTTTAAAAGTTTTCTAATTGAATATCACACTTAATCCACACTTCATCTACTCACTTCATTAATTCCATACAAACATATTTTATTTCATTCATCTCTTCACTTTTAATCGACTGAGCTCATTCATTCTACACAAATATTCTACTCAACACATCAGCTTCATTCCACTGAACTCACTAACTCTACACAAATATATTTCATTCTGCTTCTACTGCAAGCATCAATTTCATATACAAATCTTTCAATCCACTCAATTCATCAGTCCTACACAAATACCTTTACGCCTTGAGCACTTACACAGTTGGTGTGGAGAATGATATATTGTAAAAAAAAAAAATGTAAAAAAAAAAAGATAAATAAAAAAAATACAAAAATATATACAACAGGTAAAATAAATAAGAAAATTAATAAATGAAATCAACATCACACACACACACACACACACACTCACACACACACACACACACCTCTCCACCTGTCACGTGCCTGATCCTCTTCATCTCCATCAATCTCTAAATACAAAAAATCTCACGAGTATCAATTCCTGTTCCACTGACCGACACGACATTCACTTTTACGCTTCGTGACACCGAATCTTGGAGCGACCAGGCTGACGTAATTAATCTCAGGTAAGGCAACTGACCAGAACTTTAAAAATATCCTGTATGAATTAATTAACCTTTAGTGCAGTAAAGGTAATTAACACACCTATACCCTCACATCTACAAGTTACAGCATATGAAGTTTACGCCAAGTTTACAATGACTTACTTTACGATAGACAAGTTTACGCGAGTTGGGTATAAAAAAACTGCAACTGCAATGCCTGCCTGAGGTCACCTGCCATTGATTTCCAGGTGTGTTTGACCTCCACAATGTGTTACGAGGTCATAAGGTGAGAGGAAAGACTGCCCTGTGCTGGCGTGTGGAAGTTGCAACTCACACCGGGGGAAGGTAACGTGACAAACTTCGTGACAAAGTTGTGTGGGCAAAGCAGAGATTCGTTCACTCCACCTCAGGCTCACGGGAGAGGAAAATGAGCCACTGCAGTTGTTATTGTAGTTGTTGTTGTTATTGTTGTTGTTGTTGTTGTTAAAGTTGGAAATGAAATGAGTTTTGTGTGTGTGTGTGTGTGTGTGTGTGTGTGTGTGTGTGTGTGTGTGTGTGTGTGTGTGTGTGTGTGTGTGTGTGTGTGTGTGTGTGTGTGTGTGTGTGTGTGTGTGTGTGTGTGTGTGTGTGTGTGTGTGTGTGTGTGCTTCTTTCTTTTATTCATATTCGTATATTACAAGTGAAAATTTTAAATGTTTTTTTCTTTATTTTTTTTTCATTTCATATTTTTTCTTTTTTTTTTATTTAGCGTGTTTGAAAAAAAATCATTGATTATTTTTCTTTTCTTTTTTTTCTTTAATGTTTTCGATTACACATTTTTTTCCTAATGTAGTGTCTCTGGGGAACATTATCGTCCTTCTGTCTAAATTTTTTATAATATTTTCTGAATGAGTGTTTTTCGATTACACACATTTTTTTTTTTTTTTTTATTATATTTCTGATTTCGCGCGAATTTTGGAAATACATACATTTGGCGGAGTGCCCGAGAGTGAGTATTTTTGAGTGCTCCATCAGTACTGAATTAAGAGTGAATGCCAGTAATCATATTGGAATAAATCACACACTAAAATGTATTAAAAAGTAAAAAAAAAGGATAAATACACACATACGAACACATATGGACGTACTCTTGCCAGCCATTACGTATTTCTATTTATCTGTCTGTCTATCTGTCACACACACACACACACACACACACACACACACACACACACACACACACACACACACACACACACACACACACACACATTTTTCATCCAATACACGTAACATTTGGAGGATAAGGTGAAAGATAAAGCCAAACATATTATCTATTTTTCTTCCATTTTTATCGGTAATTTCTCTCTCTCTCTCTCTCTCTCTCTCTCTCTCTCTCTCTCTCTCTCTCTCTCTCTCTCTCTCTCTCTCTCTCTCTCTCCATTATGAATTTATATGTCTTACTTGAATGTCACTTTGTGTGGGAAAAAAAAAGGAAAATGACACGTTTTTGATATGTTTTCAAATCTTTTCGTTTAAAAGTGTATACGTATCTATATATTTTTTTTTTTTTTCCAGTCTTTCTGATCGTGATGACCGAATATTGCTTTTACAAATAGAACAGTTCCAATCAGGAGTGCTTTGAATTTAAATCAGCCGAAATCAGCGGGTGAAAAAAAAAAAAAATACAAGTGATATATGTTCATTTTTTTTTATTTATTTATTTTTTATATTCCACGAAAAGAACCGAGTTTATATTTGCTTCGTTCGATTTTTTTTCTTGCTTATATTTGTTTTATTTACTTATTTCTCATCTGGTTCTTTTGTGTTTGCTTGATTTTTTTTCTTTCATGTGATTCTTGCAGGTATTTTTTATTAATTTCCACCTGTTGTTTTATATTTATTTATTTGTTTATTTCTTTGTGTTTATTTTTTTTATTTTCAGGTTTTTATAATTAATGTAAACAAGCAATTTTTTTTTCTTAAGGTTACTTTGTAAGGTGGATAAATGTGGTATTGGTTCTTATTGAAATGGGACACAGAGGATTTGGATAATATATACATACATACGTACATACATACAAACATACATACATACATACATACATACATACATACATACATACATACGTACATACAAGCATACCCACGCGGACAGACAGACACACAGACACTTATATACACACACACACAACAACAACAAAGAGATCATGGAAACTAATAAATGCAACACACACACACACACACACACACACACACACACCTCATTTTCCTTGTGTGCCAATAAAAACACACGCCAAAAAACACACAAATTGACCTCTAATCAAGACCAGTTTGTCCCTACACACACACACACACACACACACACACACACACACACACACAGACACACACACACACACACACACACACACACAAAGTTGCCCACAATATCCATCCAATATTTACATGCAAAAGTTAGTCTCTCTTCATGCGTGATATGAGAGAGCTGCTGGCCGTCACACTCCCTCTCTCCCTCTCTCTCCCTCTCTCTTTCCCTCTCCCTCTCTCTCCCTCCCTCCCTCTCCCCTGGCCAATCGGAAGGTAGGTGGTTTTGGGGGAGGTAAGAGGAAAGAGGGGGGAAAAAAAGAGGGAAAAAGTGAAAAAAAAAATTGCAGAATCTCGCCACTTTTGCAGGAAAATCTATGTGTGTCATTTTTGTTAACACCTGAGCTGAATAAATGAATGTCTCTTTACCTGTGGTATTCTGGGAAAAAATATGTTTATTTCCTTTTGCAGGTGTAGGAATAATTGGGGGAAAAAGTGAATAATTGAAAAAAAAAAGGTGTTTACTTTCTTCCAGCTGTAGGGAAAAAAGGGTTATTATTTGATGGTAGGTGTAAGAATGATTGGGGAAAAAAGTGTTTATTTCTTTCCACGTGTAGGAATAATCGGGAAGAGTTGATTTCTCTCTGTTTGTTTCCTTAGAAGTGTAGGTATAATTGGGAAATATCGGTGTTCATTTAATTATAGGCGAAGGAATAATAGGGAAAAAAAGTTCATTTCATTATAGGTGTAAGGATAATTGGAAAAAAAAAAAAAACTTGTCTATTTCCTTACAGGTTTAGAAGCAATTGGAGAAAAATTATACCGGCTGAAATGTTCTTTGTTCACCATGATTAAAAAAAAACAAAAAAAAAAAAGCAAAACAAAACAAAACAAAACAAAAATGTAGACAATTGTTTGATTTTTGACACTTTAATGACTGCAATAACTCATTAGGCCTAAATCTAGTAGGCCTAAAAATCTAGTAATGAACAAAAATAAATGACTAGTAAGTTAATTATACGAAAAAAGGAAAGTGAACTCAAATATGTAAAATAAAAAAAAGGTAAAATAAATAAATAAATAAATAGATAAATAAATAAATGAAAGGAAAATATCACGGACAAAAGTGGACAAGAGTAGAAACTTTTATTAGACAGTTTAATAGAAACAACTTAATAACACACTATTAAATAAATAAGCAAAAAAAAAAAGTACAAAAAAATACAGACACGAACAAAAATAGAATGAATGATAAATATGAATAAAAACTGAAGAAAAACAAGAAAATAAATAAATGAGTTAAAAAAAACACGAACAAAAATACAGAAAATGAATGATAAACATGAAAAACAAAATATTATTACATGACCACAAGTACAAACACACACACACACACACACACACACACACACACACACACACACACACACACACACACACACACACACACACACACACACACACACACACACACACACACACACACACACACAGAACAAGTGTCCACGTGGGAGGGAGGAAAAAAAAAGTAAAAATAAAAAATCCTAACATTTTTTCTAACAATTTCCAGTGTAGCTAATATATATATATATATTTTTCCGCTATGTCTGTCTGTCTGTCTGTCTGTATGTATATGTGTCTGCGTGTAAGTGTATGCAGACAATTACAATGAGACAAAACTCGTGGGTACCAACTTTCCTTTACCATATCAACTTTCACGTAACTTAATTTCACACGTCCTTTTGTTTCCCTCCTATTATAATTTATTCCCCGATGAATTTCACTTTTTTTCTCTCATTTTAATTTCTTTCTTTCCGGCCACACACTCCCAGCCACTGAAAGCCCTCACTCCACGCTCATCTCTCTTGAATTGAAAGTTGTTAAAGTTTGCAAGAGTTGTAGTGGAAGCATTTAAACACCACATATTTATTGTTGTGTACTTAGCTGTCTCTCCTTTCTCTCTCTCTCTCTCTCTCTCTCTCTCTCTCTCTCTCTCTCTCTCTCTCTCTCTCTCTCTCTCTCTCTCTATCTATCTATCTATCTAGAGATCACTGTGCATTTTAGAGAGAGAGAGAGAGAGAGAGAGAGAGAGAGAGAGAGAGAGAGAGAGAGAGAGAGAGAGAGAGAGAGAGAGAGAGAGAGAGAGAGAGAGAGAGAGAGAGAGAGAGAGAGAGAGATTAGCTAGATAAATTGGCAAGACTGACTTTTTTTATTTTATTTTGGTTCCGATTTTCTTTTTCTTTTTCTATTTTTTTTCGTTAAACATTAAACTTGTTCTTTCGTCAGTTGATTATAATGTGTGTGTGTGTGTGTGTGTGTGTGTGTGTGTGTGTGTGTGTGTGTGTGTGTGTGTGTGTGTGTGTGTGTGTGTGTGTGTATGTATGTATTTGTGTATGTATGTATGTATGTATGCATGTAAGAATGAAAATATCCACCGATTCATTAACATACATAATAAAAATTCCTCAAAATTCAACACAAAGTATAAATAAACAAAAGTAAATAATTATATGAAACAGAAAGGCAAACAAAAAAAAAAAGGAAAAAAAGAGAATTTACATGAAAAAAGGAAAAAAACACCACTAAGACGAAGAAAAAAAGAGCATGAACA
>NC_087190.1:2292500-2302500 GCF_035594125.1 Scylla paramamosain | reverse complement strand
GCTGGGATGACTGTGTGTGTGTGTGTGTGTGTGTGTGTGTGTGTGTGTGTGTGTGTGTGTGTGTGTGTGTGTGTGTGTGTGTGTGTGTGTGTGTGTGTGTGTTTCTCTCTCCCTCCCTTTTTTCACTGTAAGGAAGCTAAGAATTTAAAGGATTGTTGTTGTTGTTGTTGTTGTTGGTGGTGGTGGTGGTGGTGGTGGTATTGCTTGGTTGTGACAGAATAAGTTGTATTTTTTTATTGATTTTGTGACGATGTGTTTTGTTTTTCGTGTTGGTTGTTGTTGTTGTTGTTGTTGTTGTTTTTGTTGTTGTTGTTGTTGTTGTTTTTGTTGTTGTTGGTGGTGGTGGTGGTGGTGGTTTTCTGCGCCTATTCATCATTTTTTTTCCAGTATTTATGTTTCTGCATTTCTCCTCTCCTTCCTTCCTTCCTTCCTTCCTTTCTTTCTTTCCGTCTCTTTCTTCCTTCCCTCTCCCTTTCTTCCTTCCTTTCTTCTTTTAATATTCGTCACTTCATCATATCTCAGCCATTTCTTATATTGTTTCCCTCAATCTTTATTCATCTTCTTCACTTCTCCTTTATTGCTATTGTCTTCTTCCTCCTCCTCCTCCTCCTCCTCCTCCTCCTCTTCATTTAACTGCAATTCCCTTTATCTTCGCACCTATCCTCCTTCCTCCTTTATCACTGATTTTCCTCTCTCTCCCTCTTTCCTTCTCCTTCCCCTTCCTCCCCTTCTTCCTTCTTCATCTGTAATTGCTTCTTCCCCATTTCCTCCTTCGTTTCTTCTTCGTCTTTCTCCCACACCTCCAGTCTTTCTCTTTTCCTTTCCTCCTCCCTATCTTCTTCCACTTTGTCTTCCTCCTCCTCCTCCTCCTCCTCCTTCTATCCCTCTTCGTCATTTAACTACCTTCGTATCTTCAGCCTCTCTCTGTCTCTCTCTCTCCCTTCTTCCTTCATTTCGAATTCTCTGTCTCTGTGTCTCTCCCTCCCCCTCCTCCTCCTCCTCCTCCTAGGCAGCTCAAGGTAACTCAGATAGCATCATCAATTAAGACATCTGCCAGGTGGAAGCGGGGTGATGCAGGTGAGGTAAAGCGTTCAATCAGAGACCTCACCTGAATTGTACCCGAGTGTTCCCCCCTGCCCCCCTCTCCTCCCTCCGGCTCGTGGCCCAGCATCACCTGTACCTCTCTAACTCTTGCTTGAACTCGTGTCGCTCTTCCTGTCTCACCTGTACAACCAGTTTCTTTTCTCTCTCTCTCTCTCTCTCTCTCTCTCTCTCTCTCTCTCTCTCTCTCTCTCTCTCTCTCTCTCTCTCTCCCCTAGGTAATCCTGAGACGCCAATCCCCTCGTCTTTAAGTATCACGTGACGATTACCTTTGATTGTTAGGAGATTATTGCATCCAGTGATGACCGGTGCTGGCTGGCAAGGTGTGACAAGCTAGAGAAAGCCTTGTTTGTTAGGGGGAAGAATGGATGGATAGGGAGAGAGGGGGAAGGAGGGAGAGGGAGGGAAGGAAGGGAGGGAGGGAGCAATGGAGAGGGAAAGAGGGTTTTTTTTTTTTTTTTTTTTTCCTTACTCTCATTACTGTGTGTGTGTGTGTGTGTGTGTGTGTGTGTGTGTGTGTGTGTGTGTGTGTGTGTGTGTGTGTGTGTGTGTGTGTGTGTGTGTGTGTGTGTGTGTGTGTGTGTGTGTGTGTGTGTGTGTGTGTGTGTGTTTCAAAACCTCAAAATCTGACATCCCTCCAAAAAAAAAAAAAAAGTAGAAAACAGAAGAAAACAATAAAAAAAACTCATTTCAAAAAAAGTAAAAACACGAAAAAAGAAATAAAATCACAAAAAATAAACAAGAAAGATAAAAAAAAAGAAAAAAAACAAAACCATAGAACGTTTTGAGTGCCAGAGAGAGAGAGAGAGAGAGAGAGAGAGAGAGAGAGAGAGAGAGAGAGAGAGAGGGAGGGAGGGAGGGAGAGAGAGAGTGCCAACTGACCACGGCGAGGGAATTAAGAGCCAGTGCCTGTGTCGGGGTGCCAGTGTCCTCTATATAACCCAGGACAGTGACAGAGAGCGGCTGTTTGTCACTATCTTGCCTCATTTTAAAATACGTAAGTGGTCTGTGTAGTTGCAGATGACGCCCTTCTCCCCCCCCTCTCTCTCTCTCTCTCTCTCTCTCTCTCTCTCTCTCTCTCTCTCTCTCTCTTGCTGCCTCACTTCATCCTACTCCTCCTCCTCCTCCTCTTCCTCTTCCTCCTCCTTCTCCTCCTCCTCCTTGCTCATATCCTGTTGAACTTCTCTCTCTCTCTCTCTCTCTCTCTCTCTCTCTCTCTCTCTCTCTCTCTCTCTCTCTCTCTCTCTCTCTCTCTCTCTCTCTCCTTTCCTTACCTTGTCTTGTGTTTGATTCTCTCTCTCTCTCTCTCTCTCTCTCTCTCTCTCTCTCTCTCTCTCTCTCTCTCTCTCTCTCTCTCTCTCTCTCTCCGGTTTCAACTTCATTTCATCCTTATTCCTCCTTCTCCTTTTCCTCTTCTTCCTCTTCCTCTTCCTCCTCCTCCTCCTCCTCCTCCTCCTCCTCCTTCTCCTCTTGGGTATATTGTTGCATGGAGATATTAACATAATTTACAAGAACGTATGCCCTTCCTTCTCCTCTTCCTCTTCCTCTTCCTCCTCTTCTTCCACTTCCTCCTCCTTCTCCTCGTTACAAGCAGCATAATACTTCATCAGTCTTGTTCTTCCCTCTTTTATTCCCTGTTCCCTTTGTATCAGTCATCACTTGTCTTCCCCCTCCTCCTCCTCCTCCTCCTCCTCCTCCTCCTCCTCTTCATCATTATCATTTCCACGTTCGTGTTTGAGAAGAGGAAAGTTTGGTTATTTTCATTTAGTGATTATTTTTCTCTTTCAGTGGGATATGCAACAAGTGACAGTTCTAGAGACAGTGGATGAATGAATGAGTGGGTGAATGAATGGATGAATGAAGAGGGAAGAGTAAAGACTAGAAGGAAGATGGTAATAAAAAGAATGTATTTTGTTGTTCTTGTTCTTGTATTTTATTGTTTCGACGTGGCTGTGACGCAAGGGCAGGTGTGTTAGCGTGGTTACTGTTTAATAAAGAAATAGTGATGAAAGGGTTAAAATATGGTGGTAAATATATAGCAAGAGAGAAAAGAAAAGAGTATTCGATAAAACTATACGAAGAATAAATGAAGAAGAAAAATAAGGATGACATAAATGAATGTAAATTAATACAGGTAAATATTAATTTTTTTTTGTTCGGTTTTTCAAATAGATCTTTTTTATTTATTTTTTTATTTGTGGGGGGAGAGAAAGATGGAGGTGAATTACTGATTTTTTAAAGGAGATAAGTGACGTGTGTGTGTGTGTGTGTGTGTGTGTGTGTGTGTGTGTGTGTGTGTGTGTGTGTGTGTGTGTGTGTGTGTGTGTGTTCGAGGATGGGGAAGTTATATTTACAAGTAATCATAAAAGTCTGTTTGTGTGTCTGTCTTCCTGTCTGTCTGTCTGTCTGTCTGTCTGTCTGTCTGTCTCATAATTCCTTGCTTTAAAGTCAATGATAATACGTATTTTTACTTCACATCATAAAACATTATTCTTTCTTATTTCTTTTCACTTTCTATTATTTTTTTATATTTTCTATTATTTTCCTATTCTATTCTTTATATATATATATATATTTCTTAGTAAAACTCATATTCTCTTCACTTTCACATATTTACAAGGAAAGAAATAGACTGGTGACACACACACATACATACACATACCATCTCTCTCTCTCTCTCTCTCTCTCTCTCTCTCTCTCTCTGTCAGTGTAGGGACGGTTCACACGCGACTTCGGGATGTCACCATTAACGAAGCTTCACAGGGCTTCAGTCTGCTTCATTACTTGGCATCTGTGTCTCATTAGAAGCATCCAGCCCCTCTCCCTCTCCCTCTCCCTCTCCCTCTCTCTCTCTCTCTCTCTCTCTCTCTCTCTCTGACACCTTACGTCTCTCATTATTATTTCCATCTCGTATCTGTTCGTTTAGCTGTGTATCTGCCTGTCTGTCTGTCTGTCTGTCTGTTTGCTCTCTCTCTCTCTCTCTCTCTCTCTCTCTCTCTCTCTCTCTCTCTCTCTCTCTCTGTAACTTCTCTTCTCTCTCTCTCTCTGTAACTTCTCTTGTATTTATCTGTTTTCCTGTCTATCTTTCTGTCTTTCCATTCCCACCCCCCTCTCTCTCTCTCTCTCTCTCTCTCTCTCTCTCTCTCTCTCTCTCTCTCTCTCTCTCTCTCTCTCTCTCTCTCTCTCTAAAGCTCTCCGTCTATTCGCGCCGTGCCTGTTCTCGTTTTCTCTCGAATGTTCCTCGTTTGCAGCCTTTTAAAACCTTTGTCCCTGATAATGTACAGGTGAGGCCAAGCCATTCCCTTACCTGCTGCTGTTTTCTCCCACCTGCGTGAATACTCTTACTCTGCTCACCTTTAGTTCGGCACTTTAAACCTCTCTCCCTTTAATGTGCTTACCTGTTTAATTCACCTTTGCCTGATTGAGTGCTAACGAACGGAAGGTAATGTTAGATGTGTGTGTGCGTGTTCGTGTGTGTTCGTGTGTGTGTGTGTTCGTGTGTGTTCGTATGTGTGTGTGTTCGTGTGTTCTTGTCTGTGATTTCTCGGTATATCATTTTTGTTCTCTTGTCAGTTAAGTAACTAGGTAACTAATTGTGTGTGTGTGTGTGTGTGTGTGTGTGTGTGTGTGTGTGTGTGTGTGTGTGTGTGTGTGTGTGTGTGTGTGTGTGTGTGTGTGTGGATTCTTTATTTACGTGTTTCAATTGCCTGTGCTTGATTAAGTAATGTGTGTATCTGTGTATATAAATTAAACTGATGGAAGGGCCTCATTTCTTTACTCTGCTTGTGTTCAGCTTTATTTTGTTTTACGTGTTTTATTTGCGTGCGTTTGACTGAGTAATGTGTCTGTGTGTATGTGCGTGTGTATGTAAGTTAATGGTTGATGATTTGATGCATTGAATTGAGTGGAAGAATAAGTGTAATTAAAATAACTGAGGCAATATTTTTCCTTCCTTTCCCTTGAGTGATTGTATATTTAAGAAGGCAATGGATTGATACAGTGTTTTCCTTTTTCCCTCAGTTTTTATGTATTTTTTTTGGGGGGGATGTCCTGAAAATTTAAACTTACGAAAATATAAGATTAGCATGACTTTTTGATAACACACACACACACACACACACACACACACACACACACACACAAAGAACGCTAACAATATCGCTTTTCCTCCACCAATAAATAAATAAATAAATAAATAAATAAATAAATAAATAAAAGAAGTAGAATGAAAATAAAAAAAAAGATGAGAACTGGTAGAATTAGCCAATTAAAAAAAAATATATATAAATGATAGTAAAATAATTGAACAACAAACTGATACTTTTGCTCTCCGTGTTTTAATTGTTTGTTATGCAAAGTTATGAAGAGTAATTAGAAGTTAAAATGTTTTCATTATATTATCTCTGTTAGCTTTTATATATTTATTTTTTTCGTCTTTTCCTTCGTTATATCATCTAGTTTAGTTTTTATTCATTCTTTTCTTTCTTCTTTTTCTTTAATCATCTACGTATTTGCTAGGTATTATTTTTTTCTATTTTTCTCTCATTTCCTTATTTTTTTTCCTTCCTTCTTTATCAATCTATTGTTATTATTATTTGTTATTTTTTGGTGTTTATTTGTTATATTTAAAAGTTGATATTTAAGTTTTGCCTCTTGTTTTCCTCTCCTTTATTCATTTTCTATCTACTTCTGTTATTCTTATATTTTTTTCCTCAGTTCCCGTTTCACTGTCATTTACTTTTCCTATTTTCTTTCTTGTTTTTCCTTCCTTATCTTTCCGTCTAATGTTTTTATCCTTTTTTTCCTCGCTGTTTCCGTTGTTGTTTACATAAGAAATTAAATGTTACCTTTTTTTTCTTTTAATTTGCCTTTCTTCTCTTTCCATCAATTATTCTTTTCTCACTTTTCTCTCTTTCTCTTTCTTTTCTCGCTTTTTTGCTGTTTTCGTTGCTGGTATAAACTATCACTTATTTTCTTCTTCTTTCTTTTCGTTATTCATTCTTCCATTTCTATCCGTTTACTGTCAATATGATTTTTTTTCTCTCTTTTCTTATTCTTCCTTCTTTATCTATCCATCTTCTGTTACTATTCTCATTCTCTTTTTTTTTTCTTGCTATTCTTTTCGCTATATACATAAATAAATAATGACACGAATGAATTATCTCTTATTTTCCTTTTTCCTCTTTTTTATTTTAATTTTTCTTCTTTCCTTACCTACTGTTCTCATTCTCAAGTTCCTTTTTCTCGTTGTTTCCTTTGCTGTTTATTATTTACATTTAAAAGTCAGTTAAATTTTTTCGCTCTTTTTCCTTATTCTTCATTTCTCATTATCTATCTTCTGTTAACTTTTTTTTTTTTCCCTCTAGCTTTTCCTATTTCTATTTAAGTTAACGATCTGCAAAATGAACTCACTTATTTTCCTTTCACTCTCTTTTTTTTTTTTCCTTATTTTTCCTTCCTTACTTATCTACTGTTATCATTCTTGCCATTTTCTTTCCTCGCTATTCCCCGTCTCTGTTTACATAAAAGTTAACGGGCCGCGAATTAAACTAATGAGAGAGGAAAGAGGGAGGAAAAAAAATGTTGCCTGGTCCATTTTTTTTCCCCTTTAGAACGAGGACAATTTGGGCTAAAGAGTCGTTAAGGAGGATGCATCAAACTACTATTTTTTCCCCTTTCCCGCTTGCCCCCCACCTCTCTCTCTCTCTCTCTCTCTCTCTCTCTCTCTCTCTCTCTCTCTCTCTCTCTCTCTCTCTCTCTCTCTCTCCCTTTACGAGCGTTATTCGAGGCCCGGAGTTGCTACCGTGAATGTGCCATGCTTAATGTACTGTTTATCTTTGTTTTGGTTGAAATTTGTTGAGAAGTTTAGAAAAAGAATGTAAAGAAAACGAGAAAAGAAGAATGAAAAGATAGTCTAAGGTATTTATTTATTAATTTATTTTTTTATTATTTTATTGATGTACTGTGTCTCTCTTTGTTCTGGTTTAGATTTGTTATGAAAAATGGGGTGAAATTAAAGGTGGTTTTAGATTTGTTAAGAAAAGTTAGATAATTGTAAAGAAAAGGAGGAAAGAATAATGAGAAAATAGTCTTGATTTTTTCTTTTTTTTATATGCAATTTTATACGGATACACTGTAATCTTGTTTTTGTTTTCGTTTAGAATTGTTACGTGAAAATGAGGAAAAAAAAAAATAAAGAAAAAAGGAGGAGATAATAACGAAAAAACAATGATTCACTCTCTTTGTTGTTGTTTTCATTCGGATTTGTTAAGAAAAGCTAAGAAATAAATAAAGAAAAACCTGTAAATTTTCCCTAACAAAAAAAAAAAAAAAATAAAAAATAAAAAAAAATAAAGGTTCAAATTGCATAATGGAACTTTTCTTTTGTGTGTGTGTGTGTGTGTGTGTGTGTGTGTGTGTGTGTGTGTGTGTGTGTGTGTGTGTGTGTGTGTGTGTGTGTGTGTGTGTGTGTGTGTGTGTGTGTGTGTGTGTGTGTGTGCGTGCGTTCATTCTTTCTTCTCTCTGTAATTGGAGGTTTTCAGTTCCTAAAGAGAAAAACGTGAAAGATTGGGTTAATTTTTCTCTTTTTTTTTTTTTCTCTCTTTTTAGCGCCTTGCCTTGTTTGGCTTTGTTTGGCGCGCAGAGGACGGGTCGCCTCACCTGTCCTCCTTTCACCTGGCGGGGAATAATTACAGGTGCGTGTCAGGCGTGGACGGATCAGAGAGAGAGAGAGCGAGAGAGAGAGAGAGAGAGAGAGAGAGAGAGAGAGAGAGAGAGAGAGAGAGAGAGAGAGAGAGAGAGAGAGAGAGAGAGAGAGAGAGAGAGAGAGAGAGAGAGAGAGAGAGAGAAAAAAAAGCAGAGAAAAAGAAAAAAAACAGAAAAAGGTAGAGAATAAAATAGAAAAAAAGTAGAGAAAACAAGAAAAAAAAAGAGAAACAAAGATAAAACAGAGACAACACACACACACACACACACACACACACACAGGTAAGCAAAATGACAGTCGAGATAATTGCACATCGATTCCTTCACCTTACAAGACACGAAGATCAAGAGCATAAAATATTTTTCCAAGACTCCTCACACCTTCAATTTACTTCCCACTGTTCACACCTTCCCTGTCACACCTGCTGCTACCTGTCCTCCTCACCTGCTCACCTCATTACCTGCTTACCTGTACAGAAAAGGAACAAAAGCATAAGAGGAACCAGAAAGATGAACGTTACGAAGAACGAAAAAGTAAGAAAAAGAAAAAAGAAAAATAGAAAAGAGTCAGATATTTTTTTATTTATTTATTTTTTTTATTCGAAGTACAGATTGACTAGAGAAGTCTTATTAGTAACAGGTAATTAGTAAGGACAGGTGATTGGTTCCCTAAATAACTAAGGATTTTTTTTAATGTTAAACTTGAGAATGTTATGATATTAGACAGTGATGATTTTGTTGACATTAATTCAGATTTCTTCTTCTTCCTTCTTCTTCTTCTTCTCCTCCTTTATTTCTCTTCTTTTTCTTAATCCTCCTCCTCCCCCTCCTTGCTCCTGCTCTTCTTCTTTCTCTTCTTTTCTTCTTTTCTTTTTGTTCTTCTTGTTCTCCTTCTCCTTCTTTTCCTTCTTCTTCAAGTTAAATTATAAGGGAAAGATAACTATATATTCATTCTTATTTCCTCCTCGCTCTTCCCCTCTTCCTCTTCTTCCTTCCCCTCCTACTCTTCCTCCTCCACTTCTACCTCCTCCACTTCCTCCCTCATAACCACAAGAATACGGTCCCTTGAGATCGAAGTCTGTTTGTCCTCCTCCTCCTCCTCCTCCTCCTCCTCTTCCTCCTCTTCCTCCTCGGTGTGGCTCAAGTCTCATCAGTCCAGTTGCTTTGTTCACCAGCTTGTTATCCAATTAGCTCTTGCCCCTCGACGCCCGACTGTGTGGTGATTACGTCTTATCTGATTAAAGGTTGTCTGTCTGTGTGTGTGTCTGTGTGGGGGGGAAATGGGGGTGAGGGAGAGGGAATGAGAGGATTGTTGTTGGTTTGCGATGATTTCTGGGTGGTGATGGTGGTGGTATAGTAGTAGTAGTAGTAGTAGTAGTAGTAGTAGTAGTAGTAGTAGTAGTAGTAGTAGTAGTAGTAGTGGTGGTGGTGGTGGTTTTAATTGTTGTTCTTTTTTCTATATTCACATTAAACTTGGCTAAACACACTCTCATTCACACACACACACACACACACACACACACACACACACACACACACACACACAACACCACTTGGTTATGTTAAATTAGATTAGTACTGGTTAGGTTAAGTTGGCTTAAAACTTATGTTAGGTTAGTACTTGTTTGGTTACGTTAGCTGAGTACTTGTTAAGTTTGCTTAAGTCAAGTTAAGTTAGGTTAGCTTAGAATAGGTTATTTTAGCACTTGTCAGGCAAGGTTAAGTTAATTTAGATTGGCTTAGGTTTGTTTAGGTTAGTATTAGTTAGCTTAGGTTTGGTTAGGTCAGCACTTGTTGGGTTAGGTTAAGTTAGCTTAGGTTAGGTACTAGTTAGGTTAGGTTAAGTTAGGTTAGGTTAAGTTAACTTAGGCTTGTACTAGTTAGATTACGTTAAGTTAGGTTAAGATAGCTTAGGCTTGTACTAGTTAGGTTACGCT
The DNA here is from genome assembly GCF_035594125.1 of Scylla paramamosain. NCBI lineage: Eukaryota > Metazoa > Arthropoda > Malacostraca > Decapoda > Portunidae > Scylla > Scylla paramamosain. Next base: position 2,292,757 of record NC_087190.1, on the reverse strand, counting down.
AAGTTAGGTTAGGTTAGGTTAGGTTAGGTTAGGTTACTGATCTGCTTCCCGTCAGGATAACGTCTTGGCGGTGAATTAGTGGCGGCGAGGGGAGGACCGCACACCGAAGCATGTGGGAGGAGGAAAATTTATGCTCCATCTTGAGAGAGGACACGGTGGAAATTGTTTTTAAATCCAACGCCAGAAGCCATGCGGGGTGGGTGACACACGCACGCACACACTGATACAAACATACACACACACACATACTAGCTGGC
>NC_087190.1:2262500-2282500 GCF_035594125.1 Scylla paramamosain | reverse complement strand
ATTAGTGACATGTGAACTAATTAGGTGAACATTTTTTTCCCATCATTAAGAAATCAGTGATGCCTTTCAGAATTTTTTTTTTATTCATTACCCAATCTCTGCCTTCCACTCGTCTCTCTCTCTCTCTCTCTCTCTCTCTCTCTCTCTCTCTCTCTCTCTCTCTCTCTCTCTCTCTCTCTCTCTCAGCGTCCAATATTCACACAAGTTCAGTTTTGTTTTCTGTTTTTGTCTATCTTTTTTTTTTTTGCTTTCTCACTTGAAATGGAATTCAGTTTCCCTCGAATAGTTTCCGTAAATAAGTAGTTGTTTTTTTCTTCCTCCCTTCCTTCCTTCTCTCATTTTTTTCTTTTCTTCTCTTCACTTTCTATTGTACCTTCTGTTTCATTCATCCTCTACTTGTTTCTGTCCTTGCATTCCTTTCCTTCTCTTTCCTTATTCTCCCACATTTTTCATTCTCATTTTCTTCCCTCCTCTTCACTTTCTTTCCCTTCCTCTTCTTCTCCTTTTCCTGCTTTTACTCTCTCCCTTCCTTTCCCTCTCTCTTTCTTTGCTTCTCTTCTTAATATCCCCCCTTTTCCTTCTCCTTCCACCACTTCACTTCTTTCACATCTCATTTTTTTCACCCTGTTCCTGTAAACTCTTATCTTTTATTTATTTTCTTTTTATTTCGCGTATCTATTTTTCTCACCTGCTCCTCAGACAAGTGGAAATAATCTGCAGGTGCGCACAGGTAATACAAAAATAGAGAGGGGAAAAAATAGGGGAAAATCTACTGCACGACATTGAGTTTCCATTATCACCTTTTCCTCTTTCCGAAGTGAGGGAAAAATTAATAGAAAAAAGAAAGGGTGAAAGAGAAAATAAGTTCACATATTAAATTTGTGACATTATTTCTGGGGGCGAGATTGAGAAACGCTATACATGATGAGAGAGAGAGAGAGAGAGAGAGAGAGAGAGAGAGAGAGAGAGAGAGAGAGAGAGAGAGAGAGAGAGAGAGAGAGAGAGAGAGAGAGAGAGATATCGTAACAATACAAACCTGTATTTTTAAGGTTTCGCTTCCTGTTAGCGTGACAAGGGTACCTCTCTCTCTCTCTCTCTCTCTCTCTCTCTCTCTCTCTCTCTCTCTCTCTCTCTCTCTCTCTCTCTCTCTCTCTCTCTCTCTCTCTCTCTCTCTCTCTCTCTCTCTCTCTCTCTCTCTCTCTCTCTCTCTCTCTCTCTCTCTCTCTCTCTCTCTCTCTCTCTCTCTCTCTCTCTCTCTCTCTCTCTCTCTCTCTCTCTCTCTCTCTCTCTCTCTGTGTGTGTGTGTGTGTGTGTGTGTGTGTGTGTGTGTGTGTGTGTGTGTGTGTGTGCAGGTGTGTTTTAAGGGGACAAAACGGAGCGACGGTATGGAAACGCCGACACACACACACAGACACACACACACACACACACACACACACACACGAGAGCACTTCCTTTGAACTAAAACCCTTGCTTTTTTCATAGTTTTCATTTTTTTCCCCACCGTTTTACAAGCCTTGCCGAGCCTCCCATAGACACGGAAAAGAATATAGAATAAAATAACACAGCATAACATACAGTGCGCAGTGAAAAATCTTAAATAAAATGATAGTAGTAAATTGTTAGACATCCAGCTTTACACCTGTTAAGTAATTAGTCACCTTTACATCTGCTCTCATAACTGTTGTGAAGTAGTTGTGTTAGTAACTTCAAAGCGTAACAGGATTGTGAACGAGTAACTGCAATGAATAACTGTGTACGTGAGTAAGTTGAATAAATGTGTGTGAATAGGTTGACTGAGTTGAATAAATGTGCGTGTACAAGATGAAAATGTGTTTGTTAATAGTCTGAATAAAGTGAATAAGTGTGTGGTAATAAGTTGAATAAGTGTGAATAAGTGTGTGTGAATAAGTTGAATAGGTGTGTTTTAATGGGTTGAATAGGTTTAAGCAATTGCAGAAGCGTGAAAGATTAACTGCAATGAATAAGTGAAAGGTTTGCATCCTTAACCTCACTGTTATTATTCTCAAACACCACAGAGACTCATTTTGTTGTGGGTGTTTACTTCCCTTCGATATAACTGGTAGTCATGAAAGCTCCCTGGAAAACACCACTTGATTTCTACTACCCCTTGAATTAGGCCATGAAAACACCAATTGATTTCTACTACCCATTGAATTAGGCCATGAAAACACCAACTGATTTCTACTACCCATTGAATTAGGCCATGAAAACACCAGCTGATTTCTACTACCCATTGAATTAGGCCATGAAAACACCAATTGATTTCTACTACCCATTGAATTAGGCCATGAAAACAATTGATTTCTACTACCCATTGAATTAGGCCATGAAAACACCAGCTGATTTCTACTACCCATTGAATTAGGCCATGAAAACACCAAATGATTCCTACTACCCATTGAATTAGGCCATGTTGATTTCTACTACCCACTGAATTCATGTAAAACGTAAGAAAGGACGATTATATATTTAAAAATCCGCCTTTACATAGCAGCATTTAATTCCTTCACTGGAACCAAGCAAGCTCCATTGAAAACTAAAATAACTTCCCCAGAACCTGTTAAATTATCTCTAGAATCATGAAATCTATCTTGAAAACCCCACCAACTTCCACTAGAGCCTGTTAACTATCACGGGAATCATGAAAGCTGCCTTGAGACCCCCAGACACACGCACAATTGGAGCCTGTTAATAGCAATGGAGGCCAGAGAAGATGTTTAGGAATATAACCTTCAGTTTAATGTGGGCAACAAAGGAATAGTCATACGCTCATACGGCCTCGCGTCAACCACTGTGGGAGCCTTTAATTGAAAGATTTCTGCCGCCTCGCTAGCAAATGCGCTTCAACTTTCTCTTTCCCAAATCGGATAAAAAAACAAAAGAGGAGTTCCTGAAAGCGTTCATTATTGGAAAAAAAAAAGAGAAACTGTCGACTGCTTTTCATCTACGTATTTTTTTTTTTTACTTTAGTTCGTTGTTGAAAATAAAGAAAAGAAGGAAAATAGTGATGTGTTACCTATTTTTTTACCTGCTTTCCTGTTTGTTTTCTTTTCATTCATCATTGCAAAAAAAAAAGCAAAAATCTAACATCTTTCGTGTATTTTCCTGTTTTCTCTGTTTCCATATTTGTTTTCTTTTCATCATTACAAAAAAAAAAGGAAAAAATCTAACATCTTCAGTCTATCTTTCTATTTTCTTCATTTCCTTTCACTATTAAAAAAAAAAAACATTACGTCTTCCCTTTACCTATTTATTTTTTTTTAGCTTTCGTTAATCATAGTAAAAAAAACAAAAACAAATAAAATAAAATAAATAAATAAAAAGATAAAAATAATGCAGCTTTTCTTTATCCACAGTTTAATTTCCTTCATCTTTCTCATTTCTTTCACTTTCTCTCCATTCCCTTTTAAATTTTCCTTCTTACATTATTGCACTTCTTATTACTTCCATTACTTCCTTTCTCTCTTTCTCCCTTTGTTATTGACTTTTATTGTTATTACCACGTCTCTCTCTCTCTCTCTCTCTCTCTCTCTCTCTCTCTCTCTCTCTCTCTCTCTCTCTCTCTCTCTCTCTCCCCTATTCTCTTCCATTCGATTTCTTTCTTCTTTTCTCTGTTCTTTACTCTCTTTCTCTCTCTTTTCCCTTCTCTTTACTCCTCTTTCTCTCTTTTGTCCTCTCTCTCTCTCTCTCTCTCTCTCTCTCTCTCTCTCTCTCTCTCTCTCTCTCTCTCTCTCTCTCTCTCTTCTACCTTCTCTTCTTTACTCCTCTTTCTCTCTCTCATTTCTCTTTCTTCCTCTTTCCTTCTCTTTACTCCTCCCTTTTCTTTCTTCTATCCTTTCTTTTATTCCCCCTTCCCCCCGCCTCTCTCTCTCTCTCTCTCTCTCTCTCTCTCTCTCTCTCTCTCTCTCTCTCTCTCTCTCTCTCTCTCTCTCTCTCTCTCTCTCTCTCTCTCCTTCTATCGTAGCCAGAAGCGCGGCAGTAAGCAATAACGGTTTCTGCGTGAGATACGAAATTCCCTTAGTTTCCTAGCGAACGCATTATTAATTTTCGCAACATTCACAACACGGACACTTGCGGCTGGGTAAAAATAGCGGAAAGACAGTGTGTGTGTGTGTGTGTGTGAGAGAGAGAGAGAGAGAGAGAGAGAGAGAGAGAGAGAGAGAGAGAGAGAGAGAGAGAGAGAGAGAGAGAGAGAGAGAGAGAGAGAGAGAGAGAAATTCTAGCTGTTACCTCTGACTTTCTTTCTCTTTCTGCTTTTCTTTGTTTATCTATTTCTCTCTCTCTCTCTCTCTCTCTCTCTCTCTCTCTCTCTCTCTCTCTCTCTCTCTCTCTCTCTCTTTACTTATTCTCTTTCTCTCTAACTGATTCTCTTTCTACTCGTTTCTCTCTTTACCTCTCTTTATTTCTCCATCCTTACGTCTTTCTATCTATCTATGTGTCTATCTATCTATGTTTCTATCTATCTATCTATCTATCTACCTTCATCGCTGTTCTTCTCTGTAACTCTCTTTGTACACTTACTTCCAACGTACCTCTGTCTTTGTGTCTATCTGTGTGTCTGTATCTCCCTTCCTCTGTCCCTCTGTAGCTATGAAATTTTCTGTACCTCCCTGTCTCTATAACTTTTTCCTTATATCCCTTAAAACTTTCTCTCCCTAATTTTCTATACCTCTATCCTTGTCTTTCTACATCTTCGTATCCCTATTTCTCTTATTTCTGTGTTCCTGTATCTCTTTGTATAATTATTTGTATCTGTGTTTTTTTCTCTAATTATTTCTTTGTATCTCTATCTCCATTTTTGTGTAACTACGCCTATTTCTCCTGTTTCTTTGTATCCGTAACTCTCTGTACCTTAATTTGTATGTAACTAACTTGTTTGTACCTCTACTTCCCTATGTAACCCTATTTCTGTAACCCTATTTCTCTATGTAACTAACTTTTTGTACCGTTAATTATGTGTGACTAAATTCATACCCCTTATTTTTCCTCACCTCTGTCTCTTTGCTCCCCCTTTTTTCTCTGTAACTATCTTCTGCACCCTTATATCTCTGTACCCAGCTCTTGTACCACTATTTCTATGTATGTAACGTTTTGTATCCCTATTACTGTACCGCTGTTTCTCTGTACCCTCTCAGTACCTGTAGCGAAAGGTGCGGGTACCGTGTTCAATTTTTAAGGTCTTCTATCGAGAGAATCCCCTGGTGTTATTATTAAGCTCGTTTTCTCCGGCAAATGTTCTGGAAGGAGGAAATTTCTTGGACTGGAATGCCCTTTTGTTGAATGCAAGGAGGAGTGGGTCACTGGAAGAGGAGGGGGAGGAGGAAGAGAGGGAGGATGGGGAAGAGGAGGAGAGGAAATCACAAGGCAATCTCTGTTTTTACCTACCACTTGGTTAAAGAAAACGGGCGCCACCTTCCTCGTATGAAGACATAATATAAAGTGTGAATGAAAGAAAACGGAGGAGGTAAAAGGAGGACTTAGTGAAAATATAAAGTAAAATAAAATAAAGAAAGCCGAGGCGTTTGATGCGTGACGAAATGAAAAAAAGAAAGAAAGGGATTATATTACTAAAAAAAAGTGGGGAAAATTGAGATGATTGAAATAAATAAAGGAAAACTAAATGGGCAAAAATGTGATGAAAAAAGTTGAGTCACTCGGAATAAGAGAAATTTGAATGAATAAAAGAAAGAAGGGAGGACAAAAACTGAAGTGCTCCATGTGAAACAAAGTCAAACATAACAAAAATCAGTTCATGGTTACTTTTCTTTTGATTAGAAATGAACAGTAAAACAATAAACAGACAGATAAATAGAGAAATAATGATTCCAAGAGTTAAAATGAAATAAGAATAATGTATTACCTCAACAAACATCACCCCCTCCCCTCTCTCTCTCTCTCTCTCTCTCTCTTAAAGACACAAATTAATCCAGAAAATAAAAAAAAACTAAAGCATTTAAATAGAAAAGAAAAAAAAGACACACACACACACACACACACACACACACACACACACACACACACACAGAGAGAAAGGGTGAAACAAACAGAATTCCGGCGTCCTTCCCTCACGACTTCTGTCCATTACTGTGAAGGCGCCGGGAAAGCGACGAGGCCTTCCCTTTAGAACTGAGGAAGAGGAGGAGGAGGAGGAGGAGGAGGAGGAGGAGGAGGAGGAGGAGGAGGAGGAGGAGGAGGAGGAGGAGGAGGAGACTTAACACAGGTCTTCACTTGCTTTTCCCGGCCACACTCAGAGAGAGAGAGAGAGAGAGAGAGAGAGAGAGAGAGAGAGAGAGAGAGAGAGAGAGAGAGAGAGAGAGAGAGAGCGCAAAGAGGAGGAAGGGAACGGCATTCTCTCTCTCTCTCTCTCTCTCCCAAGTCGCCCGGAATCCCTGAATTTGTGGCTTGGGTTCACTTGGTGTTCAATTCGGTTCGGTTCGATTAGGTTTGGTTCGGTTTCGATCACTTCAATTTCGTTCGGTTCAGCTTCGGTTCTCTGCGGTCCGGATCGGCTCGGTTTGCTTCGGATGGGTTAATCTCTGTTCGGTTAGATTCGGTTCACTTCGGATCGATTCGGTTAGCCTGATTTCGATTCGATTTGGTTCTGGTGATGTACGCTTACTTAAGCTCGGTGTGGTTTTGTTCGGTAACGTTTACCTCGGTTCGGTAAATTCATTTCAGTTCACAACTATTCACTTCACTCTCCGGTTCACTTCGCCTCGGCTCGGGTAGGTGAACGGTTCTGTCGATAGGTTGAAGGGGCGAGGACCGAGAACCAAGAGGAACCAAGAGGAAACAAGAGGAACCAGGAGGGAAACCAAGAGGAACCAGAAGTGAAACCAAGATGAACCAAAAGGAAACAAGAGGAAACAAGAGGAAGTAAGAGGAAAATCAAGAGGGACCAAGAGGAACCAAGAGGAAACAAGAGGAACCAGGAGGGAAACCAAGAGGAACCAGAAGGGAAACCAAGATGAACCAAAAGGAAACAAGAGGAAACAAGAGGAAGTAAGAGGAAAATCAAGAGGGACCAAGAGGAACCAAGAGGAAACAAGAGGAACCAGGAGGAAAACCAAGAAGAACCAAGAGGAACCAAGAAGAAAAAAGAAGAAAAATAGAAAAAAAGAAAAAATAAGAGGAAACAAGAGGAAAACTAAGAGGAACCAAAAGAAACCAAGAGGCAGTGACAACAGGTAGTGAAGGAGCCAAGGAGCGAAGGAAGCGGCGAGACAACTGGTGATTCCTAAAAACCTGCTTTGCTTCTCTCCTTCCCTCGTGACTAAGACAGCAAGGGACAGGTAAGCGGGAATAGAAGGGTGATGGACAGGTAGACAGGCTGGAATATGGACAGGTAGACAGGCTGGAATATGGACAGGTAGATAAACTGGAATAATGACCGTCGATAGCTGGACAGGTAGATGTATTGGAATTTGAACAGGTGATGGTTGGGCAGGTAGATATGAACAGGTGATAGTTGAACAGGTAAATACAGACAGATTAGGTTAAATGTTAAGTAAATGTAAATAAAACTACAAGTAGGTGGTGCATGCCAAGACGATTGTCGACACACACACACACACACACACACACACACACACACACACACACACACAGCGGCCTGACACTAATCCCACATACAGAGGCACAACCATGCACGGTTTCCCACCATGCACTGACACACACACACACACACACACACACACACACACACTACACCTTAACATATCTTTGAACCACTTCGTCTCTCGCGTCCTGTATCTTCAATCCTCTCATTTCACTGCACCAGAATAGTTTCGGTGCTTGGTTTGCGATTCCTTTCTCCTGAACACACTACGTACACTAAGTAACAATGAAAGTTACCGAAAAGCTTATCTCTAATACAAACATGAACATTAGCTAAACAGACTAATAGACAGACAGACAGAACATTTAACTAATTCACTGCTGTTTGGTTCATCTTGTTTATTAACCACTCAGGCATTTTCTTGTTCTAAAGCTGCCTCTAAACATTATATTAGCTAGAAATCGCAAAATATGATTCTATTAACATGAGAACATAACAAAATAAGGGAAGCTGCAAGAAGCCATCAGACCTACACGTGGCAGTCCTTTCCAATCCCAATCCTTCTAGTAGACGCTTATAAAGATTTCATTCATAGCTTTTAGTCTTGTGAATTGTTGCATATCACCGGTAAAGGATTAAAAGATTACTGAACATATCGACAAACATAGACAGAATAAGAAGACAAATGAGTGAAAACTTTTAGAAAGATGGAAGAAAAAGGTGATAGGCAGACAGATTCATAAATAAATAGAGAGATAAGACAGATTGACAGATAGGCAAAGACGAACAGGAGAGATGCAACGAGGAGAGAAATTGATGCAAGAACGACACGGACAGACATACAGACAGACAGGCAGATGGAAACAAGGGCCAGAACAGGTAAAGGAAGGTTGGCAAACAGACAAACAAACAGGCAGGCTGACGGACAGACAGAATGAAGAACAAGAGAGGGAAGCACAGGCAGGAAGGCAAACACACGAAGGTAAACAAAGATTTTCAAGGGTTACAGAGGACAAAGAAATAAGACAATTAAAAAAACGGAAATAGACAAAGAAATGAACAAAATCAAGCAAAAACAGGAATAAACAGAGACACAAAGAAAGAGAGGCGAGAACAAAGAAATATGAAGACAATAAATAAGAAAAAAGACAAATAGATACAAAGATAAGCAAAACAAAACAAGAAAACAGAAATAAACACACACACACACACACATACACACACACACACACACGAGAAGCGAAAATTAAACGATAAATAAAATACACACATACAAATACATACAGAGGCAGAGAGAGGAGACAACGCGTGTATAACGAGACAAACCAACATTGAACGAAACATTTCAAACATTTACGTCTTAACTCTCGGCAAACTAAATATAAAACGCTCACCGCAAATAGACGAGAGAACAAAGAGAAAAAGATACGAATACCTACCATGTTTGAGAGAGAGAGAGAGAGAGAGAGAGAGAGAGAGAGAGAGAGAGAGAGAGAGAGAGAGAGAGAGAGAGAGAGAGAGAGAGAGAGAGAGAGATACACACAGACACATGCAGACACCAATAAATAAAAACACACAAACACACGGACACACACAGAACGTATGGAAGGTAATACCACCACCACCACCATCACCACCACCACCACCACCGCCACCACCACCACGAAGAACAATACCAACTATATCAGACTCAATTAAGTCAAGGCAAAAGGGGATGAGAGACCAGAGAGACGGAGGGACAGAAAGAGACAGACAGACAGACAGACAGAGAGAGAGAGAGAGAGTCGCAAAGAATTATCCAAAGAATACAATACTCTTGAATCAACCAAGGGCGAGTAAGGGTCAAGATCAAGATTAAGTTAACACACGCTATGAAAGGCAGTATACAGAAGTAGCGGTCGGAACTCAATACCTCCCCATCTGCTGCACCGTGGAAGTATGGCACAGGATAAAATAGGACTGAGGAGAAGCAACCACGTGGAGAGGAGAAAATATAGGTGATGTGAATTTAGTCTGGCTGGAAGTATACTCGTATAGGGTAGTGGTGGTGGTGGTGGGTGAGGAGTGGGTGTGGTGAGGGAGAGAGTGACTGTAGGAAAGTGACAGAGAGGGATGAAAAGAGGGAAGATGGGAGAGATGGAGAGAAGGAAGGAAGGGAAGGAGGAAGAAAGAGAGTGAATGTAGGAAAGAGTAGAGAGAGGAAAGGGAGGAGGGAGAGACAGACAAACAGGTAGACAGTGACTGTACGAGTGACTGTAGAAAAAGTGACAAGAATAACTGAAAAAAGATTAAACCTGAAGAGTAACTAGAAACTGACTGGTAAAAGAGACTAATAGAAGAGTGACTGTAGAGACTAGAAAAATAATATATAGAGTTACTGTAGAAGAAAAATAAGAAACAAAAGAGTAACAGAAGAAAAGTAGCGACTGTAGAAATGGATTTAAAGGAGTAATTGTAGAGAAAGTTTGCAGAAAAGTGAAAGTACAGCACACTGTAGAAATAGGGACGATGAAAAAAAAAATAACCGTAGAGACAATAAAAGGAAAGATACAGTAGGAAAAGAGATAACAAAAGGGAAATGAATGTAGAAAAAGTGGACTGCAGAAAGAATATTATAAAAAAAAGATAATTATACAGTGAATGTAGAATGAAAATAACTGCAGAAAGTAAGCAACTGCAAAAACAAAAATAACATCCATACAGAGTTACTAGTTGTAGAAATACCTTTGCAAAACATGATAAAAAAACAAAAAACAAAGTGAAAACACAAACCACACCCAACAAATAAGAACCAAAGTAACACAAACGCACACAATAAACAAACACACGTAAAAAAAAAAAACACAAGAGAATCAAGCAAATCACAATTCCTTACAAAACAAAATCTTAAAACAACAACAAAACAAACAAACAGGAACCTGAAAACACAAACAAACCTTAAAAATTAAACCAACATTTCTATTTTCCCCAATATTTCTGTTTTTTTCTAATATACTCGTATCTGTTACTTGCACGGTGCCCTCTTACACAAACACCACAAACACACCCAAACAAAACACACACACACAACACAGAACCACACCTTTTCCCTCTTATTCGCCAGCACGACTTAACAAGTAAACATGGCAAAACCAATTTATCTCTTCTACAAAAGGTGAACCCGTAAGATGCCTGCACTGCCACGAATAAACAAGAAAATCACCTGCATCACGCTTCACAAGACTCAGCTCGGCAACAGTTAAGGAGCTCAGGGTGGCTGGGACTCTGAAAGCAAGACCAGGAGACGCTGCATGTAAACGTAAACTTTAGACACACTAGTAAATGGGGGAGACTCTAGGCTGAAGGGAGACATTCAGGGGATTAATGTTTGAAGTTATGAGGGAAGGTGAGAGAGTGAGGGATGGGGGTGAAAGGGAGAGGATTAGATAGATATGTAGGTAAATAGATAGGATATATGGTTTGTAAAAGATATACTAGGTACATACAGGCAGACAGATAGCCATTGAGTAAATATACAATTGCACACACACACACACACACATACACACACACACACACACACACACACACACACACACACACACACACACACACACACACACACACACACACACCACTCTATCATGGAGTTTTGAATATTTATATGTATACTTTCAGCTTCACGGCTACAGCCTAAGGAAACAAACCATTATTATTATTATTATTATTACACACACACACACACACACACACACACACACACACACACACACACACACACACTTTAAAGAGACAGACAGGCAGACAGACATACAGACTGACAAAGAGATAGACAAGCTGGAAGAGAGACTGACAGGCAAAAAAAAGAAAATATACGATTTCCCATAACCACAGACACAAATAATAAATCAGACATAAAAAAAGACAACTAAAAAAAAAAAAAAAAATCGTCAGAGAAACACACACACACACACACACACACACACACACACACACACACACACACACACACACACACGCAGAAAACCAAAGACAACAGCACACCACGGGACAGAGACGAACACAGACACACAGACATAGCGGAGGAGGGTGGTGGTGGTGGTGGTGGTGGTGGTGGGGAGACGGCGGGAGGGAAATCCTGGCCTCGCGCACCCTTTCACTGCCTTTACGTGGAAAATAGGAGAGTGAGATCCTGCTGATTGGACATCGTTACGTCGGGAACTAATCTTGTGTGAGTGGAGCAGACGCAAGTGGCGCAAATACAACGAGAGAGAGAGAGAGAGAGAGAGAGAGAGAGAGAGAGAGAGAGAGAGAGAGAGAGAGAGAGAGAGAGAGAGAGAGAGAGAGAGAGAGAGAGAGAGAGAGAGAGAGAGAGAGAGAGAGAGAGAGAGAGAGAGAGAGAGAGAGACGAATATGCACACACGCAGACAGATGGTGAATATGCAGTCACACATCCAGCCAGCCAACCAGACAGACGGACAGACAGACAGACAGACAAACAGACAGACAGACAGACAGACAGACAGACAGACAGACATACACACAGGCAGAAAGACAGACAGCCAGGCAAACTGAGATAGATAGGCAGATATACAGACAACTAGACAGACAAATATATACAGACAGACAGACACAGAGACAGACTAATACATAAGATAATAGAATAAACAGACAGGAAGATAGACAAACAGACAGGCAGACACAGAAAGAGACAAAGATACAGAGAGCCAGTCTGCCAACCAGATAGACAGACAAAAAATAACAGACAACAGAAAAGACCTGAGACAGAACAACAGACAGACAGACAGACAGACAGACAGACAGACAGACAGCCAGACATATGCCCAAAGTGATTGTTATGCTTATTACGAATATCACCACACTGAAAAAAAAAATAATATCTGAAATTTCACAACATTTTTCATTTCGAGTTTTCAGTGAACAACCAAAACATAGGAAACTTGAAAAAAAAAGAATCTCATATTTTTTTTTACCACGTAATTAGAAATCAAAACTTAATAACAATCATAATAATAAAAAAAAATGTATTGTTAGTTAAATTCAAATAAATGAAAATAACAACGAATATGAAAAACGATACAAAAAAAAAATAATAATACGATAAAAAAAACAACATTCACAAAACAACACAAAAAGATAAATAAAACAAAATAACACAAATAAATAAATACGGCACAATTTTTCACCCACCCACTTATTCAATAGAAACCAAGACTCACCTCGCACACCTGAAATAAAGAAATAAACCTTTGTAACAGCAGCGGAACCTTAACCAACCAGCCCTTCGTGTGGTAAAGACATTAGCCCGCGCCAGCACTAACACACAGGAAATTAAAGGAGGCAGGAGGAGAGGACAAAGAACATAGAACAACAGAGAACAAAGAGAGAACAGACAAAACACAGGGGAACAACAGAAAGCCGACTAAAAGAATACAGAGAACAAACAGAACAATAAGAGAACAGGCAGAACAAATAGAAAACAGGATTAAAGAACAAAAACAGAACACTGGTAACAGAACAAAGAAAAACAGGGATTAAAAATAAAGACAAAAAAAAACGGGAAAAACAGAAAAAAAACATGCAACAGAAAAAAAAAAAAAACGGAACAGGGAGGAAATAGAAAACGAGAAGCAGAGAACAGACAGAAAACGGGATACAAGCAAAAATCCTGAAGAGAATAAAAAAAAATAAACTGGGAACAGACATAAAAACAGAGGAAACGAAGCAGGGAAGAAGGTGGAAAAAAAAGAAAGAAGAAAACTAGAAAAGAAAAAGAAAGTGAAAACAAATTCAACAGCGAAGAAAGAAAAAAAAACACAGGAAACAGACATAAATAAAACAGAAAAGAGAAAAACAAGGAGAATAATAAGAAAATAAATAAAAAGAACAAAAGATAGATAAAAAAAATAATAACAATTGGAAACAAGCAGAGAACAAACAAACAAACAAACAAACAAACGAACGAACAAAAAAACGGAAAACAGAACAGAAAAAAACAGATGAGAAATAAGAAAAAAATAAATAAAAAAACAAAGATAGGTAGATAAAAAAAACAATAGGAAAAAAAGCAGAGAACAAACAAACAAACAAAGGAAGAAAAAAAAACGGAAACCGGAACAGAAAAAAACATAAAAAAAAACAGAAAAAAGAGAGAGAAAAAAACAAAACAAAACAAAACAAAACAAAACACAAACCAAACAGAAAACGAAGCACCAAGAGCTGGGGGGTGTTGGGCAGTTTCCGCGTAATGACTCTGCATTAGGAAAAGTAGGGATAATAGGAACTGGGGGAGGGGAGGGAAGGGGAGGGAAGGGGAGAAGAAAAGAGGAGAGTAAAGGGGGGATGGGGTGGGTATGGTAATAGCTTGCGTACCTGTGAGAGGGGAGACTGGAGAGGGGTAAAAGTGAGGGGGAAGACTGGTATAAGGAAGCGAAGGAAGAGGGAAAGCTGATGAAAAAGGGGGAACAGAGTGAGGAGAAAGATAAAAGAGGAAGGAGAGTAAAGGGGAAGAGAGGAAAGGAAGAGGAAAGGGAAGTAGAATGAGGAAGAGAGTAAGGAGAAGGGGAAATGGGGAAGAGAAAAAGGTGATAAAAAAAACATAAGAAAAGCTATGAAAGGGGAAATAAAGTTTAAGAAAGCGGGGAAACAAGGAGATAGAGAGAGGGGAAGGGAAAACAAGTATAGACGGGATGAAGAGGAAATAGAACCGTAGGTGAAACGAAGGGAGGGGAAATGTGAGGAAGAGGAAGGTAATAGATAAAAGAAAAGAGAAGAAAAAGAAGGAAAAAAGGGAAGAGAATAAAATAAAGAAGGAGAATGGAAAAACAGAAGAAGGGTGTAGAAGAAAAAAGAAAGAATGGGAATACCAAAGAAGGGGAAGAGGGAAAAGTTGAAGGATGTGAAAAATAAGGAAAAAAAGGGATAAGAGAGAAGGGGAATGGAGGAAAAGATGAAGGGCTTGAAGAAAAAGGAAGGAAGGGGGAATGGAGGGGAAGATGAAGGGTGGGAAGGAAAAGAAGGAAAAAGAAAAGGCTTTAGATAAGAAAAAAATGAAAGGGGAAGGATAAAACAAGAGGAAAACGTGGACAGAAAGGAAGGGGAAAGCGAGAGAGAGAAAGAGAATAAGAGCAAGAGAGGGAGAAAATAAGAAAACTTTGCGATTATAACGAGAGATGAAAAGGAGACGAGATGAGGAGAGAGGGGGAAGGACTAATGGGTGAGGGGGGTAAGGGGAAGGGAGGGAGGGAAAAACGCCACGTGTGATGGATGGAAGGTAAAAAGGAAGAGGGCAGCGGTCAGGGAAAGGTTACCTGGTCAAATAATTAATGACGTCAGAATCAAACTTACCTGGGAACAAAAATAAGAAGTCAAAGAGAAAGAAGTCAGGTGAGATGAGATGATAATAATTGTCTTTATATCAACTTACACCATTTTCTTTCCTTCCTTCCTTCCTTCCTTCCTTCCTTCGCTTTCCCCTCATTTCTTTCTTCGCTTTCTTCTCTTTTTCCATTGTTTCTTTTCTAGCTTGTCTACTTTTTCTCTTTCTCTTTCCTTCTTCTCCCTTTCAGTCTTCTCTTTCAACTTTTCCAACATTTTATCTCTTTCCCTCTTTTTCCTTTCCCCTTTCTTTTTCCTTCATCCCCTGCTTCCACATTTCCATCAGAACCAAGTGGCTCATTTTTCCTCTTTTCCCGTTTTCCTTCCTTTCGTAAATCGCCTCTTTTCCCCTCCAGTCTTATCTCAATCCTTCTTTTTTCTCCTTTCGTCTCCTCCTTCCATTAACTTCCTCCCTTTGAGTCTCCCTATCTCCCTCCTCCTCCTCCTGCTCCTCCTCCATATCACTTTCACACTCACCCTCTCCATCTTCCCCCTTTCTAATCCCCGCCATTACCTGCCCCCGCCAACCTTTACCTGTTAATAGCGGGAATGGGAAAGGTAGTGACATTAATTAGAGTTTACGAGCCGGAACAGGTAAGACGAGCTGATAGGACGCGCCTCCCTTGTTACCTGGTTATGATGATTCGCTAATTGTGACGTAAAGCAAGTCTGTCATTACCTGTCCTACCTGTCCCGTGGCCTTTAATGAGATTACAGGTGTTTTACGATCAACAAGGTGAGGTTTGTGTGTCACGCCCCTTGCCTACCTGTGCGGTGTTAATTAAGCTGGGATGTTTACCTGTACGCGTGACACTTCATGGAACTTGAGGCATTTAGTGAATAAACTCCAATTTGTTCGCGGTGAAATGTGTTAAACTTCATTAAGCATTGTGTCCCTCTTTACCTGTGTGCTAATTAAGGTGGGTGTTTTACCGGTACGCGTGACATGAGGTAAAACTGAGCCAATTAGTAAGTAAAGACAAAGACATTCCTAGGAAAATATGTAAAATCCTGTTATCTTAATGCTCATTGCATCCCTGCTCACCTGTGTGCTGTTAATTAATCCAGGTGTGAAGTTTTACCTGTACGCGTGACATGAAATAAAACTGAGTCACTTAGTAAGAAAAGACAAACACATTCGTAAAAGAAATATTTTAAAACCTTATTGTCTCCTTGTTCATTACATCCCTGCTCACCTGTGTGCTGTTAATTAATTATGTTGTAAAGTTTTACCTGTATGCGTGACATCATACATAACTAAGTCAATTACTAGATAAACAAATGCGTTCATAGTGGGATATTTCAAGCTTCATCATCCTCTGCCTACCTGAGTGGCGGTAATTAAGGTGTGATTTCTTTTACCTGTACGCGTGACATGAAACAGGTGAGCGAGTCAATGAGTAATAAACACAAATAATCATCAGTGTAACATTTTAAACTTTATCATGCATTTTTTTTTCCAAACCTTATCTTATCATTCATTACATCTGTGCTTACCTGTGTGGTGTTAATTAATTCAGGTGTAAAGTTTTTCCTGTATGCGTGACGTGAAGTAAAAGTCATTTTGTAGATAAATTAATGTGTTCCTAGTGGAGCATTTAAAACATTATTATCTCAGTATTCATTATATCCTTACTAACCTGTGTGTTAATTAAGGCGGGATGTTTTACCTGTACGCGTGACAAGAGTGAGTTTTTTCATATTCGTACGCAAGGGAGGTACACTAAGAAGAAAAAAGTAAAATAATAATAACAATAATAATAAAAATAAATAAAAATAGATAAGTAAATAAATGAAAAAGTGCAAAAAAATAATTCGGGGAAAAAGGCAATTTCTCTCCCTTCAGAAAAAGAAAAGGAAAGAATTTTAAAAGGGAGAAGCAATTCTCCCTTGTAACTTCTCTCTCAAGCAAGGTCAGGCTGTTGTTGTTGTTGTTGTTGTTGTTTTTAGTACTACCAGAATAAGATAAACTGACCACATTGGAACATTCTATACTATTCATCATACATTTCTTTTTTTTTTTTTTTTTGCATTTCATTCCTTTCAATCTTTTTAATAATTTTCTTTTAGCTTATTCAAAATTGAGCGTATTGGGTCATTTTTCTTAGTATTCACCAAGCATTTTTTTCTTTCTTTCAATAATTTTTTAATCGTTTTCTTTCATCTTACTAATTTAGTGAATCATACGCATGAAACTAAATTAAATCTTATCGCTTAATAAAAAACTAAATAAAATAAATAGAAAAATAAACTATCACGTACATTATCTTTAACATTTTTTTTATAACATATTTATTTCAAATTTTTCACACCACATGGTCAGTCAATCTCGTAGTACACTCACGGTCATAAGTCCTGTCACACTATCCACTCAATTCCTCCGCCCTGCCTGTGTCCTCGGCGTTGCGTCAGTCAGTCAGTCAGTGTACACTCACAGTTATAAGTTTTGTAGCCTTGTGCACTCAATTCCTCTTTGCTTTGCCAGTGTCCTCGGCGCCGTCCCGTGAGCAGCTTATCGTCGCCTTACGAAACCAGACACTTGATGGATTGCTCGCCTCTCAATGCTACGCCTTCGATTTCAGTATTTTTCAGACGTCAGTTAAGGATCCTGAGTTAATCCTTTCACTGCTACACAAACGTTTTCGCTTTAGTGCTTACGACTTTTTGGGCACATGTACTGTTATGTCTTCAAAGTTTTGTAAAATAGAAAAGCCGAAAATTAATTTACAACACCCTTTTCTGTTTCTATGCATACATTTTCTCTTTTAGGTAGTTTTGTAAAATAGAAAAGCCAAAAATTAATTCACAATACAAACAGTTTCTCTTTTAGGTAGTTTTGTAAAATAGAAGAACCAAAAATGAATTTAAAATAGCCTTTTCTGTGTGTCTATGCGTGCAAATAGTTTCTCTTTTAGGTAGCTTTGTAAAATAGAAAAGCCAAAAATTAATCTAGAATACCCTTTTCTGTGTGTTTATACATACAAACAGTTTCTCTTTTAGGTAATTTTGTAAAATAGAAGAGTCAAACATTAATTTACAATACCCTTTTCTGTGTCTATACATAAACAGTTTCTCTTTTAAGTAGTTTTGCAAAATAGGAAACCCAAAAATTAATCTGCAATACCCTTTTCTGTGCGTCTGTACATACAAAACAATTCGTTACACAACGCTCATTGTTAACAAAAGACGACTCCATCAGTAAAAAGATTCGCCATCAGTGGTTTAAATACGTTCTCGCGTAGCGCCATAGAATTTAAGGTCATAAGGCGCCGAATTGTAAAATGACCAAAAAATATTACTTCTATTGTTATAATGAATGGTGAGAGTAAAAAAAAATATATATATATAGTTCTAATTGAAAAGGATGAAAGAAAAAAAGAAAACTAAAATGCCATAAAAATACTACAAATGTTGCAATGAAAGAATAAGAAGAGTAAGAAAAATAAGATATACTTCAAATTAAAGAAAGATGAAAAAAAAAGTAATAAATATATAAAAACTACAAATAAAGGTGGTCGGGATTTCAGTATACTAAATGCAAGTGAGAGAATATTAACCACACTGACCTAAAAAAAAAAAAAAAAAAAAAAAAATTGGATGATAAAGTTTAAAATGTTTCACTGATAATAATTTGTGTTTATTACTCATTGACTCGCTCACTTGTTTCATGTCACGCGTACAGGTAAAAAAATCACACCTTAATTACCGCCACTCAGGTAGGCAGAGGATGATGAAGCTTAAAATATCCCACTATGAACGTATTTGTTTATCTAGTAATTGACTTAGTTATGTATGATGTCACGCATACAGGTAAAACTTTACAACATAATTAATTAACAGCACACAGGTGAGCAGGGATGTAATGAACAAGGAGACAATAAGGTTTTAAAATATTTCTTTTACGAATGTGTTTGTCTTTTCTTACTAAGTGACTCAGTTTTATTTCATGTCACGCGTACAGGTAAAACTTCACACCTGGATTAATTAACAGCACACAGGTGAGCAGGGATGCAATGAGCATTAAGATAACAGGATTTTACATATTTTCCTAGGAATGTCTTTGTCTTTACTTACTAATTGGCTCAGTTTTACCTCATGTCACGCGTACCGGTAAAACACCCACCTTAATTAGCACACAGGTAAAGAGGGACACAATGCTTAATGAAGTTTAACACATTTCACCACGAACAAATTGGAGTTTATTCACTAAATGCCTCAAGTTCCATGAAGTGTCACGCGTACAGGTAAACATCCCAGCTTAATTAACACCGCACAGGTAGGCAAGGGGCGTGACACACAAACCTCACCTTGTTGATCGTAAAACACCTGTAATCTCATTAAAGGCCACGGGACAGGTAGGACAGGTAATGACAGACTTGCTTTACGTCACAATTAGCGAATCATCATAACCAGGTAACAAGGGAGGCGCGTCCTATCAGCTCGTCTTACCTGTTCCGGCTCGTAAACTCTAATTAATGTCACTACCTTTCCCATTCCCGCTATTAACAGGTAAAGGTTGGCGGGGGCAGGTAATGGCGGGGATTAGAAGGGGGGAAGATGGAGAGGGTGAGTGTGAAAGTGATATGGAGGAGGAGCAGGAGGAGGAGGAGGGAGATAGGGAGACTGAAAGGGAGGAAGTTAATGGAAGGAGGGGAGGAGAGGGAAAAAATGAAGATTAGGGTAAGACTAGAGGGGAAAAGCGGGGATTTACGAAAGGAAGGAAAGCGGGAAAAGGGGAAAAAATGAGTCACTGCGTTCTGATGGAAATGTGGAAGAGGGGGATGAGGGAAAAAATATAGAAAGAAGAGAAAGAGGGAAAGAGATAAATGCTGGAAAAGTTGAAAGGGAATTGTGAAAGGGAAAAGACGGAAAGAGAAAGAAAAATGTAGAGAAACAGTAGAAAAGAAATAATGTTGGAAAAGGAGGGGGAAGCGAAGGAAGGAAGGAGGGGGAAGCAAAGGAAGGAAGAAGGAAGGAAGGGAGGGAGGGAGGAAAGCTAAACAGGAAGAAAGAGAGAGGGAGAGGTGCGTGCAGTTCTAAT
>NC_087190.1:2250000-2257500 GCF_035594125.1 Scylla paramamosain | reverse complement strand
ACACCAACGACCTCGCCGCACGACACTCTCCCTCTCCCTCTCTCTCTCTCTCTCTCTCTCTCTCTCTCTCTCTCTCTCTCTCTCTCTCTCTCTCTCTATATATATATATATATTTTCATTTGATGTTATTTCATATTTTTCTCTGTTCCTCTCTCTCTCTCTCTCTCTCTCTCTCTCTCTCTCTCTCTCTCTCTCTCTCTCTCTCTCTCTCTCTCTCTCTCTCTCTCTCTCTCTCATGTCATCCAGGGTTTTTATTTTTTATATACTCATGTAACATTCTCTCTCTCTCTCTCTCTCTCTCTCTCTCTCTCTCTCTCTCTCTCTCTCTCTCTCTCTCTCTCTCTCTGAGTAGTAATACAATTATTTTTTTTATATATTGGTGTGATAATTCTCTCTCTCTCTCTCTCTCTCTCTCTCTCTCTCTCTCTCTCTCTCTCTCTCTCTCTCTCTCTCTGAGCGGTAATACAATAAAATATGACGGGATTAGGACACTAACTTGTCTTCTAAGTCCTCTCTCTCTCTCTCTCTCTCTCTCTCTCTCTCTCTCTCTCTCTCTCTCTCTCTCTCTCTCTCTCTCTCTCTCTCTCTCTCGTTATCTTTATCATCATCATCATCATCACCATCATCATCATCATTATCTCAACTTTTAAAATAGTCTTGCATCAAAATTTCCAACCCATTTTCTCCACTTCATTGATTTCCACTTCCCGTTTTCCTTCGTCATTTATTGGACCTCTCGTTTTCTTTGCCTCACTTAGCGATGTATTAAAAATTTCCTTCAATTTTCTTCCCAATCCTTCCTTATCCTTTCATTCCCTTCACGTCATCTCCAGGCCTTTCTCTTATGCCCCCCCCCCACTTTCGTTCAGATTTTTATTTTCTTCCATTCCACGTTTACTTTTATTCTTATTCTTCTTGTTCTTGTTCTTTCTCCATTTAACTTTCTTTCTCATTCTTCCTTTTTTTTTCTTTTTTTCTTCTTCCTTTTTTTCATGTTTATCTTTCTTCTTAATTCTTATTTTTTCTTTCTTTTCCTGTTTTGTCTTTTTTGTTTTTTCTTTTCTTTCTTTCCTTCTAATCTTTCTTTACTTTTTTCCTTTCTCCTTTTTCCTTTCTTTTCTTTCTCTTCCTTTCTTCTTCTCTTTGTTTCTTCTTTTCCTTCTTCGCATTATTTTTCTTCTAATCTCCTCTTCCTGAAACTGATTTCATAACTCAAAGAAAAAAATTATGTCATTCTTATATTTTTTTCACTCTCCCTTCTATTCCTTTCTTCCTTCTTTTATTCTTCGTATTCCATTGTCTTCTTTTCTTCTTATTTATTTTTCCTATCATTAATTTTCATCTAGTGCGAAAAATAAGAAGAGTTATTCATATATTTTCATTCTTCCTGTCAATATTTTCATTCCTTTTTTTTATTGGTGGTTTTGTGATTCTCTCTCTCTCTCTCTCTCTCTCTCTCTCTCTCTCTCTCTCTCTCTCTCTCTCTCTCTCTCTCTCTCTCTCTCTCTCTCTCTCTCTCTCTCTCGTTCGTTAGTTCGTGTTTCTATTTCTCTTTTCATTCCTTTTTATTCATTTATGATTTTTTTGCTTGTCCTTCTTCGCTTCTTTTTGTTTCGTTCACCCATGATGTTTTCCTTTTCTTTCCCTTTTCTTTCTTTCAACACACACACACACACACACACACACACACAGAAACGTTTATCTTTCTTTTCCATCGTTTTTCTTGTTATTTATTTTTTTTGTGTGTGATAAATAAATAAACAACGTTCGGAATCCAATACATTGTTGCGTCTTGCTCTCCCTGTTTTTCGTTCAGTCTTCCCTTTATCAACGTTCATTATTTTATTCCCTGCTTTGTTTATTTATTCACTTGGATTGCACGCTCGAGTTTTCAAATATATATTTTGTAAGATTTTTTTTTTATACTTTGTCCTTGTCTGGTGTTCTATAATTCCTTCTTGTTGTTTATTTATGTCTTGATCATCTTTTTTTTGCTTTTTTTTTTTGCTTTCTATAAAACTATATATTGAGTTGTTATAAAAGTATGCAAATTATTAAATCCTTGTTCACTTCTCTAGAATTCATTGCTGTTACTGTTCTTTCCCCTTTTAATTTTCTCGTTTATCTATAGATTTTTTATTTCTTTCCCTGTTTTCTTTTTTCTTTCTTTTTTTCCTTATCTTTCTTTACTTTTTTCTTTCTCCTTTTTCCTTTTTTACTTTTCTTTTTCCTTTCTTCTTTTCTTTGTTTCTTCCTTTCCTCCTTCGTATTGTTTTCTTCTTATCAAATATATAAATCTTATCAAATATATAGATCTGTTTCATACCACGTGTAGTGTTGATGGCTTCTTGCAGCTTCCATTATTTTCTTACGCTCTTTATGTTCTTAAACAGAAAAAAAAAACAGAAAAATAAGAAAAAAACTGATTACATACTTTCTTTTTGGTTTTCAAGTTTTCCCCTCCTTATTTTCCACAGCATAGACACTCTTGAATTATCTCTCCTCTCCTTATGTTCATTGTTTTTATACAGAGACACACACACACACACAAAAAAAAAAAAAAAAACACACACACACACAAAGGAAAAAAAAAGATTCCAGACTTTTTTTTTGTCTTTTCCAGTGTTTCCCACCCTATTTTCCCCTATATAGATAATCCTGAAGCCTGTCTCCTCTCCTCCTGATCCCTCCCACGCCACATCGTCCTGAAAGAGCCGCCTCGTCCCCTACAGAAGCCTAAAAACTACTTAAACAACACCCACCTTTTGTCCCCCCAGTCAAGTCCTTCGATGTCCTCTCCTTCTTTCTTCTCACAGTTCCCCTCCTCGCCAAACTTTTCCCCTTCACGAGGCCTTAGCGTGGTGTTAGGAGGTGGAAGAGGATGAGGAGGAAGAGGAGGAGGTGGAGGTGGAGGAGGAGATGGAGGAGGAAATGGAATGGTAAGGGAAGAGAAGAGTTAAATGAAGGAAAGTGTGATGGGGGGAAATAAGAGAAGAGTTAGGAAGACGGGAATAAAAGGAGGAGGAAAATAAGGAGGAGAGTAAAAGGAGAAGAGGAAAATGAGAAGAGTAGGTTAGGTTAAGTTGTTAAGTTAGACAGACAGACAGACAGACAGACAGACAGACAGACAGACAGACAGACAGACAGACAGACAGACAGGCAGACAGACAGAGGGACGAAATAAAGTTAAATAGGTTAGGTTAAAATGATTAAGTTAGAGACAGACAGACAGTGAGACAGACAGAAAAAGACAGAGATGAGGGATGAAAAAAAGAAAAGAAAACGAAAAAAAAGAGAAAAAGAAAACGAGAGAAAAAAAAACAGGACTACTTAAACAGACCAAAACATGAACCATTACATTATCACACGCATACTCTCACCTCTCCCTCTCTCCCTCCCTCTCCCTCCCTCCCTCACGCACACTTCGGGTTTAACTTAAGGTATTACAGTCTTTTTGGAGGAGCAGCGTTGCCAGACTTCAAGATCGAGGTCACGTCTTTGCGTTCAGTATATTACAATGCAGTTTTATCCCTTCCATCTTGCTCGCTCTTTATCCCTTTAAAGGCGAGAGGGGGAGGGGGAAGAGAGTGGGAGGGGGGAAAACGAGTGGGAGGGAGAGGGGAAAGGGAGGGAGGGAGAGGGAGGGTAAAGAGAGTGAGATAGATACAAAAGCGTAAGGATAAGTAGATAGATAGAAAGATTGATTGATAAATAGATGGATAGGTAGATAGACAGTAGACAAACAGATAGGCAGATAAATGGATGGAGAGACAGACATATAGATAGATAGATAGAGAGATAAACAGGCAATAGAGATAAGCAGGCAAAGAGATAGATAGATAGATAGATAGACAGACAGATAGATAGACAGAGACAAAGAGGATTAAAACAGGAAAAACGACAAGGATATAAAATAAAGCAAGAAAGATGAAAGAAAGTGAGTAAATGAAGAAAGCGTGAGGGACGATAATGGTGATAAAAGCGAAAAAGGAAGAAGGAATAATTGGAGAGAGAGAGAGAGAGAGAGAGAGAGAGAGAGAGAGAGAGAGAGAGAGAGAGAGAGAGAGAGAGAGAGAGAGAGAGAGAGAGAGAAAGAGAAGTAGTAGTAGTAGTAGTAGAAGTAGAAGTAGTAGTAGTAGTAGTAGTAGTAGTAGTAGTAGTAGTAGTAGTAGTAGTAGTAGTAGTAGTAGTATCGTCGTCGAAGAGAAATACAAAGGAATACAAAGGAAAGCCAAACAGCAACAGGCCTTTTGGTCCTTACAAGGCTGTTTGGTAACTACTTCTAACTAGCTACAGGGAAGAGACAGGACAGCACAACAGAAGGCTGGAAGGAGGAGGAGGAGGAGAAGTCAAACAAGGAGGAAAAGGAGGAAGAGAAGTCGAATAAGGAGGAGGAGGAGGAGGAGGAGGAGGAGGAAGAGAAGCCGTCGAAGAGGAGGAGGAGGAAGATTAGTCGAACAAGGAGGAGGAGAGGGAAGAGGAGGGGGAGGTCACTAAATACAGTCTTGGCACAGTTATCGCGGTTCTTTCTGGCCTCAAGTCGCGGTGGCCTCGTCAGGAGCTGCGGGTCTTTAAGCGGGGACAAAGGAGCGGCGCACGGGTGGCCAGCAAGCCTCGTTGTCTGAATAAATTAGAAATAACACGGGGATCGCATTCTCGTACCGTTTCGCCTTATCTCGCCTTGTTACAAATACGCCCTGCTGGGACTCGCTTGGGGTGGCTGTGGCCGGCTGGGACTTTCAAGGGTGTTGTCATGATTCCAGTAGTAGTTCGACAGGTTCTTGTGTAGGTGGTTTGGATATTTAGGCTTTCAAGGGTGTTTTCATGATTCTAGTGAAAGTTCTTTGGGTTTTCAAGAGTGCTGTCGTGATTTAAGTGACAGTTTGACAGGTTTTAGGGGAAGCTGTTGGGTTATGTGGGTTTTTCAAGGGTGTTATCGTGATTCCAGTGGTAGTTTAGCAGCCTCTTGTTCAAGTTTTTGGGGTTTTCATGATTGCAGTGGGAGTTTAACATGTTCTAAAGTAAGTTATTGGAGATTTCAAGTGTGTTAATATGGTTCCAGTGACAGTTTAACAAGGATTGTACGCTTTTAACAACCACTAGTGGGGTTTTTTTTGGGGGTTTTTGGAGTTTTTGGGAGTGTTTTCATGGCAATTGGTAGTTCGATACGTGCTATAGGAAATCAAGGGAGTTTTTAAGGACAATTTAACATGCTGTGCTGGATATTACAACGGTTTTCAAAGGTAATTTTCATGAAGGTGCTGAAACATACGTGGGCATTTGGCAGTAGTGCAAGTTACAGAATTTCTAAGAGAGTTTTCGATTTAGTAATGATTTAACAAAAAAAAAAAAAAAAAAGGAAGAAATAAATAAGTAAAATGAAAATAACAACAATAATAATAAAGACTCAAGAGAAACTAATTATATCTCCTTGCCCTTTGAGAACACTCCTGACAAGAGAACCAAGCTGAAGTGGAGCTAATGACCTTTAACGATGTCTTCATGATTAACAACTTGACACATTCGACATCTACCGAAAATTAAATGAACCCAAGAGAACCTAACGTTTCTCATTACCCATTTTGAGAACAGTCCTGGGGTAGCGACAGAACAAAGCGCCTCAGAACACAAGACAGACACCACGGCGCGCAGCGAGAACCGTTGGGAGTCGTGTAGCACGCGAGGAGCCAAGGCGGTGCTTCGGACTGTTCGCGAAGCTGTTTCACTGCCTCGTTATGGGATCCGCGGCGCCTCAGAACGTGTGGCGGCGTTAACAGCGCGTTAGGAAAGGCGTGAAGGGACCGATAAACGTGGGAATTGCAAGAAGAAACAAGAATAAAGTGAGGAGGAATGGCGAACACGTACACAGAAAGATGGTTAAAGGAGGGAGGAGTGAAATAAAGGAGGAAGATAGGAAGGAGAGGCAAAGAGATAAATGTGGGGAATTGCAAAGAATTGAATAGAAAGAGGGGAGGTGCCGGACACGTAGAGAGAGAAAGAGGAGTGAAGTAAAGGAGGGAGACAGGAAGGAAAGGAAAGGACAAGAGAACGTGTAGAGGAAGAGAAACGTGAGTGAAGGCACGAATAAATAAGGGAAAGATAATGAGTGGAAGGAAAAGGAAGAAGAAAATGCTAAAAGGTGAAGGATGGCAGGGAACAAGGAAGGAAAGGAATTATTAAGCAGTGAACGTAAATTATGAAAAAAAGATTAACGAGGCAAATCGGAAAAGGAGAAAAATAATGCATTTGAAGAAAGAAATAAAGAAAAAAAATGCTAATAGAAGAAGGAATGACTAGACGAAAAACAGGAAATGGTCAGATGAGAAGAGAAAAATGTAAAATACGAAGGAAGAGAAAAAAAAATGACTTGAGTTACGAAAAAAAAAACGAAGAAATTAAAATAGAACAAGAAATGACATGATGAAAAACAAACAGCAAAAAAATAATGGAAAAAAAAATATAATAAGAAGAAGAGAGAAAAACTGAATATACAGAAAGACGAAAAAAATAAATAAACAAATGACAAGTTATATAATCAAAGCACTGCAAAAAAGAAGAAAAGAAAAACAAAGAATGACAAAATGAAAAAGAGAAACTGATAAAAAAAATCGACAGGAAGATAAATGTATTCAAAATGAAGAAAGGGAAAGAAAGAAAGATAGAAACGCTTCAGTCACTCACTCACCCACGCACTCAATCACTCACGCACTCAATCACTCACGCACTCAATCACACAAATAACAAAAGCTAGCCACTGAAAAAGAAAATAACCACTGAAAGAGAGAGAGAGAGAGAGAGAGAGAGAGAGAGAGAGGAGAGAGAGAGAGAGAGAGGAGAGAGAGAGAGAGCACCAAATCAACGAATGACAGACAAATAGAGGAGGAAAATGTCAGAAATAATAGCACATTTTAAAATTTTAGCACAAAGTGAAGGAGGAGGAAGAGGAGGCTGATTAAGTCACGCAAGGTAAGGCGGAAGACAGGTGAGAATAAAAGATTAATCTACGGAAGTGCGGCGTGGCAAGAAACAGGGAGAAAAAAGAAAGGAATAAGGAACAAAGAACGGATTGCAGTAAATGAAGGAAGGGACAAATGAGTCACACACACACACACACACACACACACACACACACACACACACACACACACACACAAGTAGATTTGTTTATTTCAGTAAAATGTCATTATTATTTTTTCTTGTTATTCGTTATTAATATCAATTCTAATATCGCTATCTTTTTTTCACTGTGCATTTTAGAGAGAGAGAGAGAGAGAGAGAGAGAGAGAGAGAGAGAGAGAGAGAGAGAGAGAGAGAGAGAGAGAGAGAGAGAGAGAGAGAGAGAGAGAGAGAGAGAGAGAGAGAGAGAGAGAGAGAGAGAGAGAGAGACTGGTGCTTTGCTAATAATTTTGTATATAGAAAAAAAGGTATGTTTATTTTCCGCATATTTTCTTCGTTTACATATAAGTACAGTCTTTTTAAAATAGCAACATGAAAAAAAAG